>NC_077236.1:2340068-2640068 GCF_027887165.1 Monodelphis domestica
AGCGTCACTGACGTGTCCCTTTTCCAATCAGAATCTTCGCTTGGCATTGCTAGGTGGGCGGTTCCTTTCAGTTCTTTTCTCCTGGTTGTCCTAGGAGAAAACTGAACTGCCTCTGATCCAACTTCCGAGGTAAGCCTTTCAGCCCCTTGGAAAGCAACTCTGGCTTTGACACTATCGGTCTTTTGTGAGCAGGTCTCTCTGAGCCTCAAGTGCCTTCCGTGGTTCTTTTCCTGAGCATCACGTACTTGATTTTGCAGACCCGAACCCTTTCATGACTTTTGCGCTCATTTGCTCCGAATCCCTTTTGTAGAAGAGGCTTGAAGACCCTTTTCCCTTCTGGAGAATGTCTCTGGATGAAGTCGTGTTTGCTTCGGTGAGCAAAATCCTGGGTGAAGGCGGTGGTACTCAGCCGGGGGCACATGGTGGTAGACTGGAGCGATGAAGAGACCTAGGCTGGATGAAGAGTAGAAAAAGTATAAGAGTGAGGTCAGGGAGGAGCAGAGAAAGAGCGTGGTTAGAAAAGGAGAGAAAGTTGGGAGGGACAGAATGGAAAGAGGGGAGAAGGGGGCGAAGGGCAGAGAAATCTGGCTAGAAGGAGGTGAAGAGTATGAGAGGGAGCGAAAAGGGAAATGTTGGAGGGTAATTGGGCCAGCCCACGGAGGTTGTTGGAGCAGGCGGGGGAGTTTGGCCAGGGGAGTAAACTACTGTGGAAGACATGTCAGGTTGCCCTCCACTAGGGCACTCGCTAATTGCCAGCAGGTTTCTCCTGTTAGTCTTCCGTTTCCGGGGGTGGAGGTGTAGCCTTTTATATCTGGGGCCTGCAGCCACCATCTCCACCCCCGACCCTTTGTGGTCCCTCCCACGACCTCCCACCTCCCCGCCCCCACAGCTTTCGCCTTTGGAACAGTCCTCTGTGCAGTTCATGGGTGTGTCCGTTGTCCAATCGGAATCTTTGTTTGGCGTTCCTAGGGGGGCGGTTCCTTTTAGTTTCTCTGGGTTTTCCAAGAAGGAAATGTAACTCCCTTTGATCCAACTTCCGAGGTAAGTCCTTCAGCCCCTTAGAAAATGACTCCTTCTTCTTCACTATCGGTCTTTTGTGAGCCTGTATCTCTGAGCCTCAGTGCCTCTTGTGGTTCTTTTCCTGAGCAGTAATGTACTTGATTTTGTTGACTTGAACCCTTTCATGACTTTTGCCGTAACCCCCCCCCTGATCCTTCCTGTAAATGAGGCTGGAAGACCCCTTTCTCTTCCGGGGAATGGGTCTGGATGGATTCGTGTTTGCTCCGGTGAGAAAATTCTGGGTGGAGAAGGTCGTCCTGTGTGCTGTTTCGAGCAACCCTGTCCATTGCGAGGCTGTTTCCCCCATTTCTCCTATCTTCGGAGAAGCCAGTGATTTCTGTCCCTTTGCTGATCATGGAGGTGTGATTACTGTTCCCCCCTGAGAGTGTCAATAAAATACCGGATTCCCCCTTGGAATCTCCGGTCAAATGGGAAGTGGAAAAATAGGTTGAGAGGGGTGAATAAAAAAGAGAGAGGCAGAGGAAAGAAGTTAAGGAGGGCAGGGGAGAACAGGCGCATGCAGAGGGAGAGAAGGGAAAGGGTGTGGAGTGGGTATGGCAATGAAAGAGGAAGGTAAGAGAGAGGAGAAAACAGAAAAGGAAAAGAAAAAACGGGAGGAGAAGGCTAGAGGACTGAGGAGATCTAGACAGCATAACGAGTAGAAAGACGATGAGGATTATTGTGGAGGTAAGAAGGGGGAAGGGTGAGTGTGGATCCGAAGAAGATTGGATGGAAAAGAAGAGTCGAGGGGATGGACGTTGGGAAAGACAGAGCAGGAAAAGGTAGAGAGGGGGAAAGAGGAGAGGAGTATGGCTAGAGGAAGGGGGGAGGGCATATGAGGGGTCGAAAATGGAAAGAAGAGAGGGAGAGAAATTTACTTTATCCCCATTGCAGATGATATTAGCTGATGCTTTTAGATATATACTGTTTATTATTTTTAGGAATGACCCTTCTGTTCCTATGCTTTCTAGTGTTTTTAGTAGGAATGGGTGTTGTATTTTATCAAAGGCTTTTTCTGTATCTATTGAGATAATCATGTGGTTCTTGTTGGTTTGCTTGTTGACGTGGTCAATTATGTGGATAGTTTTCCTAATGTTGTACCAGCCCTGCATCCCTGGTATAAATCCTACTTGATCATGGTGGATGACTCTTCTAATCACTTGCTGGAGTCTTTTTGCTAGTATCCTATTTAAGATTTTTGCATCTATATTCATTAGGGAGATTGGTGTAGAATTTTCTTTCTCTGTTTTTGGCCTGCCTGGTTTTGGAATCAGTACCATGCTTGTGTCATAAAAGGAGTTTGGTAGAACTCCCTCTTTGCTTATTATGTCAAATAGTTTGTATAGTATTGGGATTAACTGTTCTCTGAATGTTTGATAGAATTCGCTGGTGAATCCATCAGGCCCTGGGGATTTTTTCTTAGGAAGTTCTTTGATGGCCTGTTGGATTTCTTTTTCTGATATGGGATGATTTAAGAAAACTATTTCTTCTTCTGTTAGTCTAGGCAATTTATATTTTTGTAAATATTCATCCATATCACCTAGGTTGGTATATTTATTGCCATATAGTTGGGCAAAGTAGTTTTTAATGCTTGCCTTAATTTCCTCTTCAGTGGAGGTGAGATCCCCCTTTTCATCCTTGATGCTGTTAATTTGCCTTTCTTCTTTCCTTTTTTAATTAAATTAACCAGTACTTTGTCTATTTTGTCTGTTTTTTCAAAGTACCAGCTTCTAGTCTTGTTTATTCGCTTAATAGGTCTGTCACTTTCTGTTTTATTAATTTCTCCCTTAATTTTTAGGATCTCTAGTATGGTTTTCTTCTGGGGGTTTTTAATTTGTTCATTCTCAAGTTTTTTGATTTGCATTTCCAATTCCTTGGTCTCTGTCCTCCCTAATTTGTTAATATATGCACTCAGGGATATGAATTTTCCTCTAAGTACTGCCTTGGCTGCATCCCATAAGGTTTGAAAGGATATTTCGCCATTGTCATTGTCTTCAACGAAATTGTTAATTGTTTCTATGATTTCTTCTCTAACTATCCGATTTTGGAGTATCATGTTATTTAATTTCCAATTAATTTTTGATTTGGGTCTCCATGTACCCTTGCCAATCAATATTTTAATTGCCTTGTGATCTGAAAAGGCTGCAGTTCATATTTCTGCTTTTCTGCATTTGAGTGCCATGTTTCTATGACCTAGTGTATGATCTATTTTTGTGAATGTGCCATGTGGCGCTGAAAAGAAGGTGTATTCTTTTTTGTCCCTATTTATTTTTCTCCATATGTCTATTTACTCTAATTTTTCTAAGATTTCATTCACCTCTTTTACCTCTTTCTTGTTTATTTTTTGGTTTGATTTATCTAAATTTGATAGTGGTTGGTTCAAGTCTCCCACTAATATGGTTTTACTGTCTATTTCCTCCTTCAATTCTCCAGGTTTCTCCATGAAAAATTTGGATGCTATACCATTTGGTGCATACATGTTGATTAGTGATATTTCCTCATTATCTATACTCCCTTTTAGCGGAATATATTAACCTTCCCTATCCCTTTTGATCAGGTCTATTTGTGCTTTGGCTTTGTCAGATATCATGATTGCAACTCCTGCCTTCTTTCTATCAGTTGAGGCCCAAAAGGTTTTACTCCAACCTTTAATTCTAACCTTGTGAGTGTCAACCTGTCTCATATGTGTTTCTTGAAGACAACATATGGTAGGGTTTTGGGTTCTAATCCAATCTGCTCTTTGTCTACGTTTTATGGGCGAGTTCATCCCATTCACGTTCAAAGTTATGATTGTTATTTGTGGATTCGCTGGCATTTTGATATCTTCCCCTAGTTTTGACCTTTCTTCTTTAGCTTTCTCCTTCTGAACCAGTGATTTACTTTAGGTCAGTCCCCCTAGTCCCGTCCTTTGAGATGCTTCCCTTTGTAGCCCCTCCCTCTTTATTTTCCCTTCTCCCCCCCTCCTTCCCTCCCTTTTGCTACTCCCTCCTCCCTCCCTCTCCCTGATTTTCCTTTCTTTCTTGCCCTAATGGATAAGATTGTTCTACCCTCTCAGATTTGATTTCACGGAGAGTAAGGTTTAAGTAATTCCACTTCACACTCTCTTCCTCTCCTTCTCATATGAGAGTTCTTCCCCTAGCCTTCCCATGTGTATCTTTATATGGGAAAGATTATTCTATTGATCCCCCCCCTATTTCTTGAAGTTAATCTTAGTATTATCGAGGTTCCCCCCATCCGGGTCCCACCCAGATACAATTGTGGGGTCCGTGACGCTGCTCATGAAGGAGGTAGGATAGAATCTAATTAAACTAAGCCTGCGAAAGGAAGATCAGGAAACAAAGGAAGATCAGGACAAACAAAGAGATCACAATGGAATGCAAAGTAACACATTGCTAACTATGGATAACTAATTAGGTAAAAAATTACACCAAGAAACCCCAAAAAATGCACATTCAGCTTTTTATCCCTAGCTTCAATTTATTTCAACCTTGTCCTGTGTCTACATTTATCTGTGATAACTTGCCTTTCCTTATGAACTGATTTCAGATATTTTGGTAGGAAAATTGCCTGTATAACTATAGCTATGTGGTTTCTCTTTTTATTTTCTCAGCAATGAAATTTTTTCATTTGTTTGATGCTAAGAAAATCAATGAATGCATCATCTGTTCTTTCTCGTACCAGAAGAATGAACAAAAATCATTTTATGCTCAATGGGTGTCATAACAATTGTCTTTACTATGAAAACATTAACATATACTGAACTAATTTGTCTAAAATGAAGGGTAATCGCAGGAATTAAAAAGTCACCGAAGCAAACACGACTTCATCCAGAGACATTCTCCAGAAGGGAAAAGGGTGTTCAAGCCTCTTCTGGAAAAGGGATTCTGGGGAAATGAGCGCAAAAGTCATGAAAGGGTTCGGGTCTGCAAAATCAAGTACGTGATGCTCAGGAAAAGAACCACGGAAGGCAGTTGAGGCTCAGAGAGACGAGCTCACAAAAGACCGATAGTGTCAAAGCCAGAGTTGCTTTCCAAGGGACTGAAAGGCTTACCTCGGAAGTTGGATCAGAGGGAGTTCAATTTTCTCCCAGGACTACGGGGAGAAAAGAACTGAAAGGAACCGCCCACCTAGCAATGCCAAGCGAAGATTCTGATTGGAAAAGGGACACGTCAGTGACCCTAGAGTGGACAATTCCAACGTCGTAAGCAGCGGGGGTGGCGGGGGAATGGGGAGGTGAGAGGCGCCAGGAGCCTGGGTTGGCTGCAGGCCAGAGATACCCAACACCCCACCTCTACCCGGGGAAACCGAGGAGCAAAAGGAGGAACGTGCTGGCAATTAGCGAGTGCCCTGGTGGAGGGCAACCTGACATGTCTTCCGGACTCGTTTCCTCCCCTCGCCGAACTCCCCCGCCCGCTCCAACAACCTCCATGGGCTGGCCCAATTACCCTCCAACATTTCCCTTTTGGCTCTCTCTCTATCTCTTCACCTCCTTTTAGCCGTATTTCTCTGCCTTCAGCCCCACCCCCACCCCCACCCCCCACACCCCTCTTTCTATTCTGTCCTTCGCAACTTTCATCTCCTCTGGACCACTGCTTTATAATATAGTCTGAGATCTGGGACTGCCAGGCTCCCTTCCTTTGAATTTTTTTTTCATTATTTCCCTGGATATCCTTGATCCTTTGTTCTTCCAAAAGAAATTTAAGATGTTTTTTCTAGATCAGTAACAAAAATTTTTTGGAAGTTCCATAGGTATGTCACTAAATAGATAGATGAAAGTTGGGGTAGGATGGTCATTTTTATTATATTGGCTCGTCCTACCCATGAGCAGTTAATGTTTTTTCAAAGTGTTCGAGTCTAGTTTTAGTTGTGTGGAGAGTGCTTTGTAGTCGTGTTCTTAAAGTTCCTGTGTTTGTCTCCGGAGATAGATTCCTAAGTATTTTATTTTGTCTAAGGTTATTTTGAATGGGATTTCTCTTTCTAGTTCTTGCTGCTGAGCTGTGTTTGGAATATATAGAAATGCTGATGACTTATGCCGGTTTATTCTGTATCCGGCAACTTTGCTAAAGTTGTTGATTTAAGTAGACCATCATGTCATCTGCAAAGAGTGATAATTTGGTCTCCTCCTTGCCTATTTTGATGCCTTCAATTTCTTTTTCTTCTCTAATTGCTACTGCTAGTGTTTCTAATACAATGTCAAATAATAGAGGTGATAATGGGCATCCTTGTTTCACTCCTGATTTTAATGGGAATGGATTTACTTTATCCCCATTGCAGATGATATTAGCTGATGGTTTTAGATATATACTGTCTATTATTTTTAGGAATGACCCTTCTGTTCCTATGCTTTCTAGTGTTTTTAGTAGGAATGGGTGTTGTATTTTATCAAAGGCTTTTTCTGTATCTATTGAGATAATCATGTGGTTCTTGTTGGTTTGCTTGTTGACGTGGTCAATTATGTGGATAGTTTTCCTAATGTTGTACCAGCCCTGCATCCCTGGTATAAATCCTACTTGATCATGGTGGATGACCCTTCTAATCACTTGCTGGAGTCTTTTTGCTAGTATCCTATTTAAGATTTTTGCATCTATATTCATTAGGGAGATTGGTGTAGAATTTTCTTTCTCTGTTTTTGGCCTGCCTGGATTTGGAATCAGTACCATGCTTGTGTCATAAAAGGAGTTTGGTAGAACTCCCTCTTTGCTTATTATGTCAAATAGTTTGTATAGTATTGGGATTAACTGTTCTCTGAATGTTTGATAGAATTCGCTGGTGAATCCATCAGGCCCTGGGGATTTTTTCTTAGGAAGTTCTTTGATGGCCTGTTGGATTTCTTTTTCTGATATGGGATGATTTAAGAAAACTATTTCTTCTTCTGTTAGTCTAGGCAATTTATATTTTTGTAAATATTCATCCATATCACCTAGGTTGGTATATTTATTGCCATATAGTTGGGCAAAGTAGTTTTTAATGATTGCCTTAATTTCCTCTTCAGTGGAGGTGAGATCCCCCTTTTCATCCTTGATGCTGTTAATTTGCCTTTCTTCTTTCCTTTTTTAATTAAATTAACCAGTACTTTGTCTATTTTGTCTGTTTTTTCAAAGTACCAGCTTCTAGTCTTGTTTATTCGCTTAATAGGTCTGTCACTTTCTGTTTTATTAATTTCTCCCTTAATTTTTAGGATCTCTAGTATGGTTTTCTTCTGGGGGTTTTTAATTTGTTCATTCTCAAGTTTTTTGATTTGCATTTCCAATTCCTTGGTCTCTGTCCTCCCTAATTTGTTAATATATGCACTCAGGGATATGAATTTTCCTCTAAGTACTGCCTTGGCTGCATCCCATAAGGTTTGAAAGGATGTTTCGCCATTGTCATTGTCTTCAACGAAATTGTTAATTGTTTCTATGATTTCTTCTCTAACTATCCGATTTTGGAGTATCATGTTATTTAATTTCCAATTAATTTTTGATTTGGGTCTCCATGTACCCTTGCCGATCAATATTTTAATTGCCTTGTGATCTGAAAAGGCTGCAGTTCATATTTCTGCTTTTCTGCATTTGAGTGCCATGTTTCTATGACCTAGTGTATGATCTATTTTTGTGAATGTGCCATGTGACGCTGAAAAGAAGGTGTATTCTTTTTTGTCCCTATTTATTTTTCTCCATATGTCTATTTACTCTAATTTTTCTAAGATTTCATTCACCTCTTTTACCTCTTTCTTGTTTATTTTTTGGTTTGATTTATCTAAATTTGATAGTGGTTGGTTCAAGTCTCCCACTAATATGGTTTTACTGTCTATTTCCTCCTTCAATTCTCCTAGTTTCTCCATGAAAAATTTGGATGCTATACCATTTGGTGCATACATGTTGATTAGTGATATTTCCTCATTGTCTATACTCCCTTTTAGCGGAATATATTTACCTTCCCTATCCCTTTTGATCAGGTCTATTTGTGCTTTGGCTTTGTCAGATATCATGATTGCAACTCCTTCCTTCTTTCTATCAGTTGAGGCCCAAAAGGTTTTACTCCAACCTTTAATTCTAACCTTGTGAGTGTCAACCCGTCTCATATGTGTTTCTTGAAGACAACATATGGTAGGGTTTTGGGTTCTAATCCAATCTGCTCTTTGTCTACGTTTTATGGGCGAGTTCATCCCATTCACGTTCAAAGTTATGATTGTTATTTGTGGATTCGCTGGCATTTTGATATCTTCCCCTAGTTCTGACCTTTCTTCTTTAGCTTTCTCCTTTTGAACCAGTGATTTACTTTAGGTCAGTCCCCCTAGTCCCCTCCTTTGAGATGCTTCCCTTTGTAGCCCCTCCCTCTTTATTTTCCCTTCTCCCCCCCTCCTTCCCTCCCTTTTGCTACTCCCTCCTCCCTCCCTCTCCCTGATTTTCCTTTCTTTCTTGCCCTAATGGATAAGATTGTTCTACCCTCTCAGATTTGATTTCACTGAGAGTAAGGTTTAAGTAATTCCACTTCACACTCTCTTCCTCTCCTTCTCATATGAGAGTTCTTCCCCTAGCCTTCCCATGTGTATCTTTATATGGGAAAGATTATTCTATTGATCCCCCCCCTATTTCTTGAAGTTAATCTTAGTATTATCGAGGTTCCCCCCTATCCGGGTCCCACCCAGATACAATTGTGGGGTCCGTGAAGCTGCTCATAAAGGAGGTAGGATAGAATCCAATTAAACTAAGCCTGAGAAAGGAAGATCAGGAAACAAAGGAAGATCAGGACAAACAAAGAGATCACAATGGAATGCAAAGTAACACATTGCTAACTATGGATAACTAATTAGGTAAAAAATTACACCAAGAAACCCCAAAAAATGCACATTCAGCTTTTTATCCCTAGCTTCAATTTATTTCAACCTTGTCCTGTGTCTACATTTATCTATGATAACTTGCCTTTCCTTGTGAACTGATTTCAGATATTTTGGTAGGAAAATTGCCTGTATAACTATAGCTATGTGGTTTCTCTTTTTATTTTCTCAGCAATGAAATTTTTTCATTTGTTTGATGCTAAGAAAATCAATGAATGCATCATCTGTTCTTTCTCGTACCAGAAGAATGAACAAAAATCATTTTATGCTCAATGGGTGTCATAACAATTGTCTTTACTATGAAAACATTAACATATACTGAACTAATTTGTCTAAAATGAAGGGTAATCGCAGGAATTAAAAAGTCACCGAAGCAAACACGACTTCATCCAGAGACATTCTCCAGAAGGGAAAAGGGTGTTCAAGCCTCTTCTGGAAAAGGGATTCTGGGCAAATGAGCGCAAAAGTCATGAAAGGGTTCGGGTCTGCAAAATCAAGTACGTGATGCTCAGGAAAAGAACCACGGAAGGCAGTTGAGGCTCAGAGAGACGAGCTCACAAAAGACCGATAGTGTCAAAGCCAGAGTTGCTTTCCAAGGGACTGAAAGGCTTACCTCGGAAGTTGGATCAGAGGGAGTTCAATTTTCTCCCAGGACTACAGGGAGAAAAGAACTGAAAGGAACCGCCCACCTAGCAATGCCAAGCGAAGATTCTGATTGGAAAAGGGACACGTCAGTGACCCTAGAGTGGACAATTCCAACGTCGTAAGCAGCGGGGGTGGCGGGGGAATCGGGAGGTGAGAGGCGCCAGGAGCCTGGGTTGGCTGCAGGCCAGAGATACCCAACACCCCACCTCTACCCGGGGAAACCGAGGAGCAAAAGGAGGAACGTGCTGGCAATTAGCGAGTGCCCTGGTGGAGGGCAACCTGACATGTCTTCCGGACTCGTTTCCTCCCCTCGCCGAACTCCCCCGCCCGCTCCAACAACCTCCATGGGCTGGCCCAATTACCCTCCAACATTTCCCTTTTGGCTCTCTCTCTATCTCTTCACCTCCTTTTAGCCGTATTTCTCTGCCTTCAGCCCCACCCCCACCCCCACCCCCCACACCCCTCTTTCTATTCTGTCCTTCGCAACTTTCATCTCCTCTGGACCACTGCTTTATAATATAGTCTGAGATCTGGGACTGCCAGGCTCCCTTCCTTTGAATTTTTTTTTCATTATTTCCCTGGATATCCTTGATCCTTTGTTCTTCCAAAAGAAATTTAAGATGTTTTTTCTAGATCAGTAACAAAAATTTTTTGGAAGTTCCATAGGTATGTCACTAAATAGATAGATGAAAGTTGGGGTAGGATGGTCATTTTTATTATATTGGCTCGTCCTACCCATGAGCAGTTAATGTTTTTTCAAAGTGTTCGAGTCTAGTTTTAGTTGTGTGGAGAGTGCTTTGTAGTCGTGTTCTTAAAGTTCCTGTGTTTGTCTCCGGAGATAGATTCCTAAGTATTTTATTTTGTCTAAGGTTATTTTGAATGGGATTTCTCTTTCTAGTTCTTGCTGCTGAGCTGTGTTTGGAATATATAGAAATGCTGATGACTTATGCCGGTTTATTCTGTATCCGGCAACTTTGCTAAAGTTGTTGATTTAAGTAGACCATCATGTCATCTGCAAAGAGTGATAATTTGGTCTCCTCCTTGCCTATTTTGATGCCTTCAATTTCTTTTTCTTCTCTAATTGCTACTGCTAGTGTTTCTAATACAATGTCAAATAATAGAGGTGATAATGGGCATCCTTGTTTCACTCCTGATTTTAATGGGAATGGATTTACTTTATCCCCATTGCAGATGATATTAGCTGATGGTTTTAGATATATACTGTCTATTATTTTTAGGAATGACCCTTCTGTTCCTATGCTTTCTAGTGTTTTTAGTAGGAATGGGTGTTGTATTTTATCAAAGGCTTTTTCTGTATCTATTGAGATAATCATGTGGTTCTTGTTGGTTTGCTTGTTGACGTGGTCAATTATGTGGATAGTTTTCCTAATGTTGTACCAGCCCTGCATCCCTGGTATAAATCCTACTTGATCATGGTGGATGACCCTTCTAATCACTTGCTGGAGTCTTTTTGCTAGTATCCTATTTAAGATTTTTGCATCTATATTCATTAGGGAGATTGGTGTAGAATTTTCTTTCTCTGTTTTTGGCCTGCCTGGATTTGGAATCAGTACCATGCTTGTGTCATAAAAGGAGTTTGGTAGAACTCCCTCTTTGCTTATTATGTCAAATAGTTTGTATAGTATTGGGATTAACTGTTCTCTGAATGTTTGATAGAATTCGCTGGTGAATCCATCAGGCCCTGGGGATTTTTTCTTAGGAAGTTCTTTGATGGCCTGTTGGATTTCTTTTTCTGATATGGGATGATTTAAGAAAACTATTTCTTCTTCTGTTAGTCTAGGCAATTTATATTTTTGTAAATATTCATCCATATCACCTAGGTTGGTATATTTATTGCCATATAGTTGGGCAAAGTAGTTTTTAATGATTGCCTTAATTTCCTCTTCAGTGGAGGTGAGATCCCCCTTTTCATCCTTGATGCTGTTAATTTGCCTTTCTTCTTTCCTTTTTTAATTAAATTAACCAGTACTTTGTCTATTTTGTCTGTTTTTTCAAAGTACCAGCTTCTAGTCTTGTTTATTCGCTTAATAGGTCTGTCACTTTCTGTTTTATTAATTTCTCCCTTAATTTTTAGGATCTCTAGTATGGTTTTCTTCTGGGGGTTTTTAATTTGTTCATTCTCAAGTTTTTTGATTTGCATTTCCAATTCCTTGGTCTCTGTCCTCCCTAATTTGTTAATATATGCACTCAGGGATATGAATTTTCCTCTAAGTACTGCCTTGGCTGCATCCCATAAGGTTTGAAAGGATGTTTCGCCATTGTCATTGTCTTCAACGAAATTGTTAATTGTTTCTATGATTTCTTCTCTAACTATCCGATTTTGGAGTATCATGTTATTTAATTTCCAATTAATTTTTGATTTGGGTCTCCATGTACCCTTGCCGATCAATATTTTAATTGCCTTGTGATCTGAAAAGGCTGCAGTTCATATTTCTGCTTTTCTGCATTTGAGTGCCATGTTTCTATGACCTAGTGTATGATCTATTTTTGTGAATGTGCCATGTGACGCTGAAAAGAAGGTGTATTCTTTTTTGTCCCTATTTATTTTTCTCCATATGTCTATTTACTCTAATTTTTCTAAGATTTCATTCACCTCTTTTACCTCTTTCTTGTTTATTTTTTGGTTTGATTTATCTAAATTTGATAGTGGTTGGTTCAAGTCTCCCACTAATATGGTTTTACTGTCTATTTCCTCCTTCAATTCTCCTAGTTTCTCCATGAAAAATTTGGATGCTATACCATTTGGTGCATACATGTTGATTAGTGATATTTCCTCATTGTCTATACTCCCTTTTAGCGGAATATATTTACCTTCCCTATCCCTTTTGATCAGGTCTATTTGTGCTTTGGCTTTGTCAGATATCATGATTGCAACTCCTGCCTTCTTTCTATCAGTTGAGGCCCAAAAGGTTTTACTCCAACCTTTAATTCTAACCTTGTGAGTGTCAACCCGTCTCATATGTGTTTCTTGAAGACAACATATGGTAGGGTTTTGGGTTCTAATCCAATCTGCTCTTTGTCTACGTTTTATGGGCGAGTTCATACCATTCACGTTCAAAGTTATGATTGTTATTTGTGGATTCGCTGGCATTTTGATATCTTCCCCTAGTTCTGACCTTTCTTCTTTAGCTTTCTCCTTTTGAACCAGTGATTTACTTTAGGTCAGTCCCCCTAGTCCCCTCCTTTGAGATGCTTCCCTTTGTAGCCCCTCCCTCTTTATTTTCCCTTCTCCCCCCCTCCTTCCCTCCCTTTTGCTACTCCCTCCTCCCTCCCTCTCCCTGATTTTCCTTTCTTTCTTGCCCTAATGGATAAGATTGTTCTACCCTCTCAGATTTGATTTCACTGAGAGTAAGGTTTAAGTAATTCCACTTCACACTCTCTTCCTCTCCTTCTCATATGAGAGTTCTTCCCCTAGCCTTCCCATGTGTATCTTTATATGGGAAAGATTATTCTATTGATCCCCCCCCCTATTTCTTGAAGTTAATCTTAGTATTATCGAGGTTCCCCCCTATCCGGGTCCCACCCAGATACAATTGTGGGGTCCGTGAAGCTGCTCATGAAGGAGGTAGGATAGAATCCAATTAAACTAAGCCTGAGAAAGGAAGATCAGGAAACAAAGGAAGATCAGGACAAACAAAGAGATCACAATGGAATGCAAAGTAACACATTGCTAACTATGGATAACTAATTAGGTAAAAAATTACACCAAGAAACCCCAAAAAATGCACATTCAGCTTTTTATCCCTAGCTTCAATTTATTTCAACCTTGTCCTGTGTCTACATTTATCTATGATAACTTGCCTTTCCTTGTGAACTGATTTCAGATATTTTGGTAGGAAAATTGCCTGTATAACTATAGCTATGTGGTTTCTCTTTTTATTTTCTCAGCAATGAAATTTTTTCATTTGTTTGATGCTAAGAAAATCAATGAATGCATCATCTGTTCTTTCTCGTACCAGAAGAATGAACAAAAATCATTTTATGCTCAATGGGTGTCATAACAATTGTCTTTACTATGAAAACATTAACATATACTGAACTAATTTGTCTAAAATGAAGGGTAATCGCAGGAATTAAAAAGTCACCGAAGCAAACACGACTTCATCCAGAGACATTCTCCAGAAGGGAAAAGGGTGTTCAAGCCTCTTCTGGAAAAGGGATTCTGGGCAAATGAGCGCAAAAGTCATGAAAGGGTTCGGGTCTGCAAAATCAAGTACGTGATGCTCAGGAAAAGAACCACGGAAGGCAGTTGAGGCTCAGAGAGACGAGCTCACAAAAGACCGATAGTGTCAAAGCCAGAGTTGCTTTCCAAGGGACTGAAAGGCTTACCTCGGAAGTTGGATCAGAGGGAGTTCAATTTTCTCCCAGGACTACAGGGAGAAAAGAACTGAAAGGAACCGCCCACCTAGCAATGCCAAGCGAAGATTCTGATTGGAAAAGGGACACGTCAGTGACCCTAGAGTGGACAATTCCAACGTGGTAAGCAGCGGGGGTGGCGGGGGAATCGGGAGGTGAGAGGCGCCAGGAGCCTGGGTTGGCTGCAGGCCAGAGATACCCAACACCCCACCTCTACCCGGGGAAACCGAGGAGCAAAAGGAGGAACGTGCTGGCAATTAGCGAGTGCCCTGGTGGAGGGCAACCTGACATGTCTTCCGGACTCGTTTCCTCCCCTCGCCGAACTCCCCCGCCCGCTCCAACAACCTCCATGGGCTGGCCCAATTACCCTCCAACATTTCCCTTTTGGCTCTCTCTCTATCTCTTCACCTCCTTTTAGCCGTATTTCTCTGCCTTCAGCCCCACCCCCACCCCCACCCCCCACACCCCTCTTTCTATTCTGTCCTTCGCAACTTTCATCTCCTCTGGACCACTGCTTTATAATATAGTCTGAGATCTGGGACTGCCAGGCTCCCTTCCTTTGAATTTTTTTTTCATTATTTCCCTGGATATCCTTGATCCTTTGTTCTTCCAAAAGAAATTTAAGATGTTTTTTCTAGATCAGTAACAAAAATTTTTTGGAAGTTCCATAGGTATGTCACTAAATAGATAGATGAAAGTTGGGGTAGGATGGTCATTTTTATTATATTGGCTCGTCCTACCCATGAGCAGTTAATGTTTTTTCAAAGTGTTCGAGTCTAGTTTTAGTTGTGTGGAGAGTGCTTTGTAGTCGTGTTCTTAAAGTTCCTGTGTTTGTCTCCGGAGATAGATTCCTAAGTATTTTATTTTGTCTAAGGTTATTTTGAATGGGATTTCTCTTTCTAGTTCTTGCTGCTGAGCTGTGTTTGGAATATATAGAAATGCTGATGACTTATGCCGGTTTATTCTGTATCCGGCAACTTTGCTAAAGTTGTTGATTTAAGTAGACCATCATGTCATCTGCAAAGAGTGATAATTTGGTCTCCTCCTTGCCTATTTTGATGCCTTCAATTTCTTTTTCTTCTCTAATTGCTACTGCTAGTGTTTCTAATACAATGTCAAATAATAGAGGTGATAATGGGCATCCTTGTTTCACTCCTGATTTTAATGGGAATGGATTTACTTTATCCCCATTGCAGATGATATTAGCTGATGGTTTTAGATATATACTGTCTATTATTTTTAGGAATGACCCTTCTGTTCCTATGCTTTCTAGTGTTTTTAGTAGGAATGGGTGTTGTATTTTATCAAAGGCTTTTTCTGTATCTATTGAGATAATCATGTGGTTCTTGTTGGTTTGCTTGTTGACGTGGTCAATTATGTGGATAGTTTTCCTAATGTTGTACCAGCCCTGCATCCCTGGTATAAATCCTACTTGATCATGGTGGATGACCCTTCTAATCACTTGCTGGAGTCTTTTTGCTAGTATCCTATTTAAGATTTTTGCATCTATATTCATTAGGGAGATTGGTGTAGAATTTTCTTTCTCTGTTTTTGGCCTGCCTGGATTTGGAATCAGTACCATGCTTGTGTCATAAAAGGAGTTTGGTAGAACTCCCTCTTTGCTTATTATGTCAAATAGTTTGTATAGTATTGGGATTAACTGTTCTCTGAATGTTTGATAGAATTCGCTGGTGAATCCATCAGGCCCTGGGGATTTTTTCTTAGGAAGTTCTTTGATGGCCTGTTGGATTTCTTTTTCTGATATGGGATGATTTAAGAAAACTATTTCTTCTTCTGTTAGTCTAGGCAATTTATATTTTTGTAAATATTCATCCATATCACCTAGGTTGGTATATTTATTGCCATATAGTTGGGCAAAGTAGTTTTTAATGATTGCCTTAATTTCCTCTTCAGTGGAGGTGAGATCCCCCTTTTCATCCTTGATGCTGTTAATTTGCCTTTCTTCTTTCCTTTTTTAATTAAATTAACCAGTACTTTGTCTATTTTGTCTGTTTTTTCAAAGTACCAGCTTCTAGTCTTGTTTATTCGCTTAATAGGTCTGTCACTTTCTGTTTTATTAATTTCTCCCTTAATTTTTAGGATCTCTAGTATGGTTTTCTTCTGGGGGTTTTTAATTTGTTCATTCTCAAGTTTTTTGATTTGCATTTCCAATTCCTTGGTCTCTGTCCTCCCTAATTTGTTAATATATGCACTCAGGGATATGAATTTTCCTCTAAGTACTGCCTTGGCTGCATCCCATAAGGTTTGAAAGGATGTTTCGCCATTGTCATTGTCTTCAACGAAATTGTTAATTGTTTCTATGATTTCTTCTCTAACTATCCGATTTTGGAGTATCATGTTATTTAATTTCCAATTAATTTTTGATTTGGGTCTCCATGTACCCTTGCCGATCAATATTTTAATTGCCTTGTGATCTGAAAAGGCTGCAGTTCATATTTCTGCTTTTCTGCATTTGAGTGCCATGTTTCTATGACCTAGTGTATGATCTATTTTTGTGAATGTGCCATGTGACGCTGAAAAGAAGGTGTATTCTTTTTTGTCCCTATTTATTTTTCTCCATATGTCTATTTACTCTAATTTTTCTAAGATTTCATTCACCTCTTTTACCTCTTTCTTGTTTATTTTTTGGTTTGATTTATCTAAATTTGATAGTGGTTGGTTCAAGTCTCCCACTAATATGGTTTTACTGTCTATTTCCTCCTTCAATTCTCCTAGTTTCTCCATGAAAAATTTGGATGCTATACCATTTGGTGCATACATGTTGATTAGTGATATTTCCTCATTGTCTATACTCCCTTTTAGCGGAATATATTTACCTTCCCTATCCCTTTTGATCAGGTCTATTTGTGCTTTGGCTTTGTCAGATATCATGATTGCAACTCCTTCCTTCTTTCTATCAGTTGAGGCCCAAAAGGTTTTACTCCAACCTTTAATTCTAACCTTGTGAGTGTCAACCCGTCTCATATGTGTTTCTTGAAGACAACATATGGTAGGGTTTTGGGTTCTAATCCAATCTGCTCTTTGTCTACGTTTTATGGGCGAGTTCATCCCATTCACGTTCAAAGTTATGATTGTTATTTGTGGATTCGCTGGCATTTTGATATCTTCCCCTAGTTCTGACCTTTCTTCTTTAGCTTTCTCCTTTTGAACCAGTGATTTACTTTAGGTCAGTCCCCCTAGTCCCCTCCTTTGAGATGCTTCCCTTTGTAGCCCCTCCCTCTTTATTTTCCCTTCTCCCCCCCTCCTTCCCTCCCTTTTGCTACTCCCTCCTCCCTCCCTCTCCCTGATTTTCCTTTCTTTCTTGCCCTAATGGATAAGATTGTTCTACCCTCTCAGATTTGATTTCACTGAGAGTAAGGTTTAAGTAATTCCACTTCACACTCTCTTCCTCTCCTTCTCATATGAGAGTTCTTCCCCTCCCCTTCCCATGTGTATCTTTATATGGGAAAGATTATTCTATTGATCCCCCCCCCTATTTCTTGAAGTTAATCTTAGTATTATCGAGGTTCCCCCCTATCCGGGTCCCGCCCAGATACAATTGTGGCGTCCGTGAAGCTGCTCATGAAGGAGGTAGGATAGAATCCAATTAAACTAAGCCTGAGAAAGGAAGATCAGGAAACAAAGGAAGATCAGGACAAACAAAGAGATCACAATGGAATGCAAAGTAACACATTGCTAACTATGGATAACTAATTAGGTAAAAAATTACACCAAGAAACCCCAAAAAATGCACATTCAGCTTTTTATCCCTAGCTTCAATTTATTTCAACCTTGTCCTGTGTCTACATTTATCTGTGATAACTTGCCTTTCCTTATGAACTGATTTCAGATATTTTGGTAGGAAAATTGCCTGTATAACTATAGCTATGTGGTTTCTCTTTTTATTTTCTCAGCAATGAAATTTTTTCATTTGTTTGATGCTAAGAAAATCAATGAATGCATCATCTGTTCTTTCTCGTACCAGAAGAATGAACAAAAATCATTTTATGCTCAATGGGTGTCATAACAATTGTCTTTACTATGAAAACATTAACATATACTGAACTAATTTGTCTAAAATGAGGGGTAATCGCAGGAATGAAAAAGTTTTCTGTTTGCTGATAGTGGAATTGAAAGAACTAAGTGGAGGAAAAAATAAAATTTTAATTTATAGGAAGAATCCTAAATGTTAAAGATCAAAATCATAGGAATTATTTTTATTGTAAAAGTAGATTTAATTCCTTAGTTTCTGTTTTGAAGATCACATAAAATTTGGAAAACAATATTAAGCTTTGTTTGTAGATAGAGCAACATGATATATTTGACCCACGCTTCCAATGCCGAGAGAGTGGGACTATCTCTGTGCATCGACTTTTCCACTTCAATCTCCTTCACACACAAGTGTCTTTGTGCACACTCATCTAAACACCATTGTAAACCTCAAAATTTCTCAGACTTATGAATGTTAGGGGTTTCCCCCATTGGGGAATCTTCTACTTAAAAAAAATTCCCTAGCAGATGGTGAGAAATCTACTTGAGTGTGGGGACTCCTTGCCTTGGGAATATCCCTACAACACCCTACTTAGGCCTGCTTTAGGACAGAGAGCTCCTTGAGAACAATGAAAAGTACTTTGATCCATGCTTATGGAAGGGACAGGAAGTTCTTTGAGTCATGACTGTTTTAGAATTGATACAATGAGATTCTGAGTACCTATAAAGGTGGGGCAACGTGTAAACTACTTAAACCTAAAAGGGTGATAACTTATTCAGAGGTTTTTTCTAATGAAATTTGTCGACACAGCAGCATTTTTTCCCTGACTTACTAAAGAGATTAAAACTACTCAGCTGTGAATTCAAAATGGACGGTCCTTTAGAAAACATCTATAGTGATTGGTAGATGTAAGGACTTAGGGGAGGTGACAGAGAAGATTTTGCCCTTAAAAAGAAGAGCTCAGGGAAGAGCTGGAAAGTCATTCTGAAACATTCAGATTGGAGAGACTCATTCTGAGGACGCTGCTTCTGAAACATTCAGATGGAGGAGGGAGCTGGTGAAAGCAGCTGAGATGCTGCTGGCCTGGTGTCATTAGAAATCCTTACTTAGGGGGCAGCTGGGTAGCTCAGTGGATTGAGAGCCAGGCCTAGAGATGGGAGGTCCTAGGTTCAAATCTGGCCTCAGCCACTTCCTAGCCTTGTGACCCTGGGCAAGTCACTTGACCCCCATTGCCTAGCCCTTACCACTCTTCTGCCTTGGAGCCAATACACACTATTGACTCCAAGACAGAAGGTAAGGGTTTAAAAAAAAATCCTTACTTAAACGGATATTATGATGAGTTATAAAAAACTGTCTGATTTCTCTTTTAAGACTCAGGTCTAGGCCATATTGGCTTTGAGGCCCTTCATACTTATTCCTTTCTTACTCTCTATCTCTTTCTTTGATTACTCATTGTATTGTTAATTAAAATCTCTATAAAACCCAATTGACATGGGTATTTGAATAATTGGGAATATTTCCCTGCCGACCACCTTATATTTGATTTTAAACCCAAGACACTGTAGTGAAACATATTTCTGAGGTCAAACTTTACTCACCCTCTCTTATATCTATCATCATTTATATCTTCCACGATTTTAATCACTACAGTTTAAGACCTCAACCATTTTAAATCTCACACCATGAACGAAAACGCACAGAGAAAATCGTCATCCTCGGTTACCCAGAGCCAACAACTACTATATTTGACAACGCAGGAGAAATTGGTGAATTTACCTTAGTTTTATGGGGACATTTTCTCTGACTTCTATATTCAATTACTAGTCGATTTCTAGCCCTGTATTAAAACTGTACTTCTTGGGTAACTACTGACTACAGAGAGAATCTACTTTGTTGAACAATTGCAGCTATTATGTAGTGGAATACTCAGTGTTCAAAGTTCTGAAAGAGAATTTTCTGTGTACTTCTCCAAAGCTATTTCTGTTTTAGGTCAAAGTGTGGCAGAGATTTCAGTTGTTATATTGCTCAGACCAGAGGCAAAAAGATCTTTGAGTACTTATATATTTTCAACATTCTGGTAACTGGTAAGGGTATGTTCTATATTTGGTTCACTATCCCACATATTTTATGCCCTTTTCTCTCCCACTCTCTTTTCTTCCCTCTAGCCATCTTCAATTCCTCTTTCCCCCTCTACCTTTCCCTGCTCTGTCCTTTCCAAGGTTTATCCCCTCTCCTCTTCTTCTACATCCAACCTTTCTCTGATCCATCCTACCCCTCTCCCCTTTTGACTACAACTCCTATCCTTTTCCTACTCTGTGTGCTGTCTCGACCTCTTCATCCCTCTACTCTTCTCCTCCCAGTCTCTCTTTTCTTCAACTGTCTTTCCATTCTTTCATTTCACCCTCTTCTGATTCTCTCTTCTTTCTCCACTCTTGTCCCCTGATCCATCACTTTGTCACCCTCCTCACTCCTTCCCCTAAGCCTACCCTGTCCTGACCTCTCTTTCCCAACTCCACACTACAGCGCCCCCCATTTCCTGATGGTTCTCCTCTTTCAATGCAGTTTTTTTTGATACTCTCTCACGGCCTTTTCCTTCCTTTGCTTTCTCCCCTCTGTGTACCGCTTCCCCCACACCCCCCTCCTTACCTTCCTTCCTCTGTCTTTTCTATTCACCCCTCTCAACCTATTTTTCCACTTCCCATTTGACCGGAGATTCCAAGGGGGATTCCGGTATTTTATTGACACTCTCAGGGGAGAACAGCAATCACACCTCCATGATCAGCAAAGGGACAGAAATCACTGGCTTCTCCGTGGATCGGAGAAATGCGGGAAACAGCCTCGCAATGGACAGGATTGCTCGAAACAGCACAGGACGACCGACTCCACCCAGAATTTTCTCACCTGAGCAAACACAAATTCATCCAGACCCATTCTCCGGAAGAGAAAGGGGTCTTCCAGCCTCATTTACAGGAAGGACGGGGGGTTGGGGGGGTGAGTGGGGTGGAGTTAGGGCAAAAGTCATGAAATGGTTCAAGTCAACAAAATCAAGTACATTACTGCTCAGGAAAAGAACCACAGGAGGCACTGAGGCTCAGAGATACAGGCTCAAAAAAGACCCATAGTGAAGAGGACAGAATCATTTTCTAAGGAGCTGAAGGACTTACCTCAGAAGTTTTATCAAAGGGAGTTACATTTCCTCCTCGGAAAACCCAGAGACTCTAAAAGGAACCGCCCCCGTAGCAACGCCAAACAAAGATTCCGATTGGACAACGGACACGCCCATGAACTGCACAGTGGACTGTTCCAAAGGCGAAAGCCGTGGGGGCCAGGGAAGGGGGAGTTCCTGGGAGGGGCCACAAAGGGGCGGGGGTGGAGACGGTGGCTGCAGGCCCCAGATGTAAAACGTTACACCTCCACCCCGGGAAATGGAGGATTAACAGGAGAAACGTGCTGGCAATTAGCGAGTGCCCTGGTGGAGGGCAACCTGACAAGACTTCCAGACTCGTTTTCCCCCTCGCCAACCTCCCCAGCCCGCTCCAACAACCTCCGTGGGCTGGCCCAATTACCCTCCAACAATTCCTTTTCGCTCCATCTCATTCTCTTCACCTCCTTCTAGCCGGATTTCTCTGCCCTTCGCCCCCCCCCCCCCTTTCCATTCTGTCCCTCCCAACTTTCTCTCCTTTTCTAACCACCCTCTTTCTCTGCTCCTCCCTGACCTCACTCTTATACTTTTTATACTCTTAATCCAGTCTAGCTCTCTTCTTCGCTCGAGTCTACCACCGTGGGCCCCCTGCTGAGTACCTCCGCCTTCACCCAGGATTTTGCTCACCGAAGCAAACACGACTTCATCCAGAGACATTCTCCAGAAGGGAAAAGGGAGTTCAAGCCTCTTCTGCAAAAGGGATTCTGGGCAAATGAGCGCAAAAGTCATGAAAGGGTTCGGGTCTGCAAAATCATGTACGTGATGCTCAGGAAAAGAACCACGGAAGGCAGTTTAGGCTCAGAGAGACGAGCTCACAAAAGACCGATAGTGTCAAAGCCAGAGTTGCTTTCCAAGGGACTGAAACGCTTAACTCGGAAGTTGGATCAGAGGGAGTTCAATTTTCTCCCAGGACTACGGGGAGAAAAGAACTGAAAGGAACCGCCCACCTAGCAATGCCAAGCGAAGATTCTGATTGGAAAAGGGACACGTCAGTGACCCTAGAGTGGACAATTCCAACGTGGTAAGCAGCGGGGGTGGCGGGGGAATGGGGAGGTGAGAGGCGCCACGAGCCTGGGTTGGCTGCAGGCCAGATACCCAACACCCCACCTCTACCCGGGGAACCCGAGGAGCAAAAGGAGGAACGTGCTGGCAATTAGCGAGTGCCCTGGTGCAGGGCAACCTGACATGTCTTCCGGACTTGTTTCCTCTCCTCGCCAAACTCCCCCGCCGGCTCCAACAACCTCCATGGGCTGGCCCAATTACCCTCCAACATTTCCCTTTTGGCTCTCTCTCTATCTCTTCACCTCCTTTTAGCCGTATTTCTCTGCCTTCAGCCCCACCCCCACCCCCCACACCCCTCTTTCTATTCTGTCCTTCGCAACTTTCATCTCCTCTGGACCACTTGCTTTATAATATAGTCTGAGATCTAGGACTGCCAGGCTCCCTTCCTCTGTATTTTTTTTTTCATTATTTCCCTGGATATCCTTGATCCTTTGTTCTTCCAAAAGAAATTTGTGATGGTTTTTTCTAGATCAGTAACAAAAATTTTTTGGAAGTTCCATGGGTATGTCACTAAATAGATAGATGAAAGTTTGGGTAGGTTGGTCATTTTTATTATATTGGCTCGTCCTACCCATGAGCAGTTAAAGTTTTTTCAAAGTGTTCGAGTCTAGTTTTAGTTGTGTGGAGAGTGCTTTGTAGTCGTGTTCTTAAAGTTCCTGTGTTTGTCTCCGGAGATAGATTCCTAAGTATTTTATTTTGTCTAAGGTTATTTTGAATGGGATTTCTCTTTCTAGTTCTTGCTGCTGAGCTGTGTTTGGAATATATAGAAATGCTGATGACTTATGCCGGTTTATTCTGTATCCAACCAATTTTACTCCAACCTTTAATTCTAACCTTGTGAGTGTCAACCCGTCTCATATGTGTTTCTTGAAGACAACATATGGTAGGGTTTTGGGTTCTAATCCAATCTGCTCTTTGTCTACGTTTTATGGGCGAGTTCATCCCATTCACCTTCAAAGTTATGATTGTTATTTGTGGATTCGCTGGCATTTTGATATCTTCCCCTAGTTCTGACCTTTCTTCTTTAGCTTTCTCCTTTTGAACCAGTGATTTACTTTAGGTCAGTCCCCCTAGTCCCCTCCTTTGAGATGCTTCCTTTTGTAGCCCCTCCCTCTTTATTTTCCCTTCTCCCCCCCTCCTTCCCTCCCTTTTTGTACTCCCTCCTCCCTCCCCCTCCCTGATTTTCCTTTCTTTCTTGCCCTAATGGATAAGATAGAATTCAGGATCCCACTGGATCTAGATGTTCTTCCCTCTCAGATTTGATTTCACTGAGAGTAAGGTTTAAGTAATTCCACTTCATGCTCTCTTCCTCTCCTTCTCATATGAGAGTTCTTCCCCTCCCCTTCCAATGTGTATCTTTATATGAGAAAGATAGTATACGATAGTATACGATAAAACATTACTCTGCCATTAGTGGCAGTGTAATGCCCCTGCACAATCTGCAGCGATCAAGGAGAAAAAAACACTATCCATAAGCAGAGGACAAACTGAGGATGTAGAAACACCGAGGAAAAGCAACTGCCTGACTACAATGGCTGAGGGGACATGACAGAGGAAAGACTCTGAGCGAACACTCTGATGCAAATACTAACAACATGGCAATGGGTTCGAGTCAAGAACACATATGATACCAGTGGAATCACGAGTCGGCCACGGGGGGGGGTGGGTGGGAGGGAGGAAAAGAAAATGATCTTTGACTTTAATGAAATATGCATGGAAATGATAAAATACAATACTATATAATTAAAAAAAAAGAAATGTGCAAATGTGAAATAATAACTCCATGATAAAACAAGACACTTCTTATTTGGTCTACAGTAAGTGTAGTGGATGGAGCTTGGGTAGGGAAGGACAGACAGTTGCAGCCATGACATACCCAGACCGTATCATTATGACAAGTGTTCTGGGGGATTATTGGTGTGGTTTTCTCCTGCTTAAACATCATCAAAGATCCCAAAAAGGTGTTATCACCCATGCTCATATCCTTTACTACTTACTATTGTCTCTTTGTACCCACTACTATTATGGTTGAACTCAAACCTTTCTTTTAACCAGCTATAATTTAAAAAAAAAAATTAGGTACCAAAAAAACAAATACCAAAGAAGATGATGACATCAGCAATTCTCTGTCATTAAGGCAAAGAAATCTCTTATGTATCAAAGTACCTCTTAATACAAGGAATACCAGGTGCTTTAAATACTTAAACTTCAAATATATATTTGAAAATACATTGAATATACTTGAATTTTCACCTTGTTTTTAAGTTCAGTATTTTCTTCTATTACATTCTACTGCCAAATTTTGTGCCTTCTTTAACCACAGGATGTGCCAAATTCACTCAAAGCATGTGGTCTCTTCTGAAGCAGAAAAATTTAATTTTAATGACATTCTTTTTCTCTTCCCCATTATGTGTCAGAACTTGAAGAATTCCTCTCCTTCCTTCACCACTTGCCACATTATTTAAGACTCCTATAGCAAGATGAATAGATAGTTTTGCTAATTTCCATGAGATTGTGTTCCGAAGAAATATGTATACTCACGGTGTTAGAACTGCATTTTCTGAAGAATTTAAAACCAAATTTCTATCTCATTTTGGAATAAATTATTCAGTTTTCTCCAGGGAAAAAACCCTCAAAGCCAAAAGACTGGATGAAAAGCCTAAAAATGTGAACTATCTTAGGAAAAATATCTAACCTGGAAATAGATTTAAGAATGTGGAAAGGAAAAGGAGAACTTGCATTTGCTTTCTGAGCTTCTATTACACATTTCTAATGACATATTCCTTGAACAATACCTGGACATCTGGAGATGACAAGCTAATCCTAAAATGTCTGGGCATTTTCCACATAGCATCTGGTGTTGCTGTAAAAAGGATCTGGTCCAGATATGCCAAAATGTCCAGCCCAGACCCCCACCTCTCCTGGCCATCCTGGCAAGTACATTTGTAAAATCCTGATAAGAATCTCAAACTTCAGAAGAGTTCTCTGTAACAAAGATGATCAGATCTTGCTCCTTCAGAAACATATTCACTTTACAGACTAAGGAGCTTTTGGTCTATTTTAGGGTGATCTAGCTTCTCCTATTTTGCTACTATTCTCTCTTAATTAATAGATTGCAGTGACATTCCTGATGAAGGGTCAGAATTTCTTTATAATTAACAAGAGATAATTTAAGAACATATCTGAAGTAGTAAAAGACATGAGAAATAGTAGATAAATGTTGGCAAAACTAGGACACCATTGCATTGTGGTGAACTTGTAAAATGATCCAACAATTCTGGGGAATAATTTAGAACTATGCTTAAAGAACTATAAAACTGGGCCTAACCTTTGACCCAGTAATATCATTACTGGGTCTTTATCCCAAAGAGATCATAAAAAAGGGGAAAGGACCTTCTTGGACTGTGAATTTTAAAACTTCTCCACCCTACTCAGACTGTACTTTAGAAGATTTGATTTAGCCATCTCCTGATTGTAACAATGAAGACACTCTCTTTAACAGAATCAGGAATGTCTTGTAGTACTTTACATTACTCCAACCTACTTAGATATACTTTAGGAGAAGATAAAGTTGTAATCTCCTAATTGAACAATGAAGGTACTTAGTTCTCACATTATAGTGAAGCTAGAACTTTACGCTAAGTCTATTTTTAGACCTTAATACAAAAAGGTGTTAAGTAACTATAAAGGCGAAATTAACCACAAAAAGGTCAAGTAACTAATAAAAGGTGAACTTAACAAAGAAGTGTGAAGTATCTCAAAAGATATAAACTAATCAAAGAAGGTGAGAACTAAAAGTATGGGTAGTCCTGGAGAAAGCCTTTGATGTGATTAGTAGATGTGAAAATTTAGAGGTGGAGACACAAGGGTGAAAAGTATATATATATTTGGGATTTTTTTGTCTCTCAAAACCTCTTTCCCCAGAAAGTTGAATCTGGCTGATCACTTCCTGTGAGCAACCTGGGTGCCAGTTCTATCCCGGAACTCAGCCTGGAGGAGCTCACTCAGACAGCTTCCTTGAGACGGTCTCCTGGTGAATGATAAGACTGACTTCCTTTTCCCTTGGGCTCAGGGAGGCCCCTTTGGTCAAGGCATTTAACTCCTGCCTTGTTCAGCCTGAGCTGGAGCAGTTTAAATTAACTCTTTTTCCTCTCCCTCTCTCTTCTCCTTAAATTCTTTTCCTCTATCTTAATTAAATTACCATAAATTTCCAGACTGACTTGGGAATTTTATTTGGCGAACATTTAAATCTAGATTTAAAGTCACAACTCTAAATTCATCTTTACATATGAAAATATTTATATTGGCCCATTTTGTGGTGGCAAAGAATAGAAAATTTAAAGGATGTCAAAAGGGGAGCACAAATTATGCTACACGTTGGTGATGGAATACTATTGCACAATAAGAAATGATGCAGAGGATGATTTTTTAAAAAGTAGTAAAGATCTATATGAACAGACGCAAGTGAAACAAGCAGAACAAGAGAACGTTGTACACAGCAAGAGCAATATTATGGGATGACCAACTTTGTGAAAGACTCTAGCAACACAAAATCTAGGATAATTCTGAAGGATTTATGACAAAAAATTTCATTCACTTTCAGAGAAAGGATTGTTGGAGTCAGATGCAGAATCCCAGCTTCTCGTGTTCCTTCTCCTACAGAAAACCAAATTCCAATGCAAGGGAGATCTTGTCCTCCTAGAGAAACCTGTCCTTGTCAAACTGACCCACAGGTGCAAAATTCAACTAGAGGCCTGTTTCCTCTAAGAGAAGTACCTGAAATAGGACGGAATGGGGATGTGGTGACTTTAAGACATAGGATACCGTTTACTCCCCAAGAAATAAATGAATTTACACGAAATATCCCCACATATGAACAAGATCCTTTTCTAGTAACAAAAAAGATGGGAGACATATTTTTTCAGTATAATCCATCTTACAAGGACGTTGAGAGCTTACTACAGGCTTTTTTAAGTGAACGTGAAAAAAATAAAATAATTGCTCATGTCAACAAAACCCGGGGGTGTAATGCAGCACATTGGCCATCTCAGGATCCCGAATGGGACTATAACAATCCTGAGGATTATCTACAACTATACCGTTGTATAGAGGCCATCCTCACGGCCATGAAGGAATGTGCAGACAGTACAGATAAGTGGATGGAACTGGAAAAAATTAAGCAAAAGGAAGACGAAACACCCTCCAGATTTATGGACAGAATTATCGAGTTTGGGGACAGATACTTAGATTGGGACTTAACTAAAGAGAGTAGTTTAAGACAAGTTAGAAGAATCTTTGTAAACAATTCTTGCAAAGCAATTAAGAATTATTTTAGAACACAATGCCCAAGATGGTCAGATATGGACCTTGAAGAATTGCGAAAAACAGCTATATATGTTTTAAAGGGAAACAAAGAAAAGGAGGAAGAAAATAATGATGACATGGAGGAAATGAAGAAAAAAATAAGATATTTAATAGATAGGATAACTAAATTAGAAAGTGGGCATGATAATGAACCAACGACAATTGCCCCTCTCCAGAAATCCAATTATCAATCCATTACTTGCCACTTCTGTGGGAAGAAGGGCCACAATATGATGGATTGTAGAACCTTTCTTAAGATGTTTGGAAGGAATACACAGTTTAATAATAGTTTTAGAAATAATAACTATAGAAATGATGATAATGGTTATAGAAACCAGAATTCTAGAAATAATAATAATGACTATGGAAATAACTATAATGAATATAGAAATAAGAACTTTAGAAACCAGAATTATAGAAATAGGAATTGGGAAATTAATGACAATGTTCCAATTAAAGAAAATTATAATGATAATGAACAACAACAATATATGAGAAATGGAGCTCGTCCAAAAAATACTCGAGGTACTAATGACCCTCAGAGAGGTGCCCTTCAGGGGGGTGCCCAAGGAATATCCCAAACACAATGATGGTGTCGGGGGGGGGGGCTGGGGCACAGGAATCAGAGGATATAACCTTTGATTTCCCGGACCCTGATGTCCTACTACCCGTTGTCCCTATCCACTGCCCTCCCCATACTAATGAACCCCATGTTACCTTAAAGGTGGGTAACACCTATTATGATTGTCTATTAGACACCGGAGCTTCCTGGTCTGTATTAAAGAGAACACCTGATTTACAATGTTATTCTATTGGCTCAGAGAATGTAATGGGAGTATCAGGAATAACCCAAAGAGTTAAAAGACTTCCTCCTAGAATGGTGTCTGTAGGACCCCTAGAGGTACAACACTCCTTCCTTTTGATGCCTGACTCCCCTTTAAATTTGCTGGGGAGGGACCTTCTATGCAAACTCAGAGCCACAATAACCTGCTCCCCCGATGGCTCATTATAATTAGAAGTACCAGAGGAATCTTTAAATTTACTCTCTGTACTTCTCTCGGAAAACCAGGAGGCAAAAGAGCCTTCCATTTTTGAAATACCTAAAGATATACCTGAGTCTCTTTGGGCCACATCTTCTTCTGATGTAGGCTTACTTAAATCTGCTGTTCCTGTGCAGATAAAAACTAAATCTAGCCCACCTCCTTCTATCCCTCAGTATCCCCTCTCAAAGGAGGCAATTGAGGGTATTACACCAGTTATTAACTCATTAATAGAACAGGGAATAATAATCCCTTGCAAATCTGAATACAACACGCCCATCCTGCCAATTAAAAAACCAAAAAAGGGCCCGATGGCAAGCACATCTATAGATTTGTACAGGATCTAAGGGCAGTGAATAATCACGTTATAAAGAGACATTCCGTAGTTTCTAACATACATACTATTATTTCATCGATTCCTAGCACAGCTACATACTTTACAGTAGTAGACTTGTGTTCAGCTTTCTTTTCCATACCAATACATGAAAACTCCAGGCATATTTTTGCTTTCACCTGGAAGGGATCACAATATACCTGGTGTCGGCTGCCACAGGGTTATGTCAAAAGTCCGAGCTCATTTGAGCAAATTTTGAGCCAAGACACAGACAATATAACATTTAAAAATAGCAAATTAATCAAATATGTAGATGACCTACTCTTGGCTTCAACAGATGCAAAAACATGTCAAGAAGATAGCAAACACCTTCTTTTGGAATTGCACAAAAGAGGACATAAAATCTCTAAGGATAAAGTTCAATGGTGTCTCCAAAAAGTAGAATATTTGGGATTCATCTTGACTGCGGGTGCTCGTTATATTTCTCCAAAACGAATTGAGAACATTCAAAAATTGAGTGCTCCTACCACTAAGAAACAGCTGAGAGCAATTTTAGGAGCAACAGGGTTTTGTAGACAATGGATTCCTTGCTATGGGGAAATCACTAAACCCCTTATAGCATTAACAAAGGATTCGGTTCCTGAACCCCTCAAATTAGAGCCTGAACACTTGTCAGCTCTATCAGATCTCAAAAAGGCTATCATGTCTGCCCCTGCTCTAGGCATCCCAGATTACAACAAGCCATTTACTTTATATGTGCATGAGCGAAGAGGAGTAGCCTCTGGTGTGTTAACTCAGACTTTGGGACGTTCTCAGCGCCCAATTGCTTATTATTCTGCCCAACTAGACCCAGTAGCAGCAGGAGCACCACCATGCCTTAGAGGAGTAGCTGCTACAGCCTTACTAGTAACAAAAACCATTGATTTAGTATTGGGATGTCCATTAACAATAATGTGCCCACATGAGATTGAAGCATTGTTGATAAAACATAGAACACAGGCATTCTCGGATCAGAGAATTACAAGGTATGAAATAACCTTATTAAATAGTGAAAATATTACCTTGAAACGCTGTTCAACTCTTAACCCTGCCACCTTGCTTCCAGATTTACCTACTTCAGGAGAACCATTACATAACTGTGAAACATTAGTGTCCATGGCAGAAAAGCCTCGAGACAATCTCTTGGACACTCCCTTAGACAATGCAGATCTGATTTTATTTACCGATGGTTCCTCTTTTATGAGGGATGGCATACGTTACACTGGAGCTGCCGAAGTCTCAGAATTTGCCACTGAATGGTCAGCTTCACTACCTTCTAACATTAGCGCTCAAGGAGCAGAACTCATAGCTCTAAAACAAGCTTGTATAATTGCCAAGGATAAAAAGGCAACAATTTATACGGATTCTAGATATGCTTTCGGCATTTGTCACTCAGTTGGGATGTTATGGCTCCAAAGAGGATTTTTAACCTCAGCTGGAAAATCCATAGATAATGCAGAAATTATTAATGAAGTTCTTTCTGCTCTCAAACTGCCTAAAGCCCTAGCTGTAGTTCATTGCTCTGCCCATACAGGTGGCTCTGACCCTGTCTCTAGAGGAAATGACCGAGCAGATGCCGCTGCAAAACTAGCAGCCATAGAAGGACCTGGATTAATTTTAACATTAACAACCACTGATAATTTAAATTTATCACTTTCCTATTATGAAAAGGAAGTGGAAAAATGGAAACAAAAATTTAAAGCAAAACAAATTAATGGAGTATGGGTGTCATCTGAAGGAAAACCCCTGCTCCCTTGAAGTTTCTATAACCAAATTTGCCACAATCTATTCATAAAAATGGTCATTTTGGCACCCAGGGCATCATGGACTCTGTCCAGAGAGTATGGAAAGCCCCTGGTATAACTACTGTAGCCTCTAAAGTATGTTCAGCCTGCCCTATTTGCCAGGCATATAACCAACATGCATATCGTGGAAAAGCCTTTGGGGGACGTCCTCTGGCTTACACACCTTTCGAACATCTACAGATAGATTTCATAACAATGCCAAAGGCTGGACGTTATAAATTTTGTCTAGTAATTGTAGATCAACTAACCAGATGGCCGGAAGCATTTCCTACGCCCCGAGCCACAGCAGATTTTGTTGCAAAGATACTTTTAAAAGAAATTATTCCTCGTTTTGGCCTACCAGCACGTATTGACTCTGATAGAGGGAGTCATTTTACCGATTCTGTCTTAAATCAAATATATTCTTGCTTGGGGATAACTCCAAAATTCCATGTTCCATATCACCCCCAGAGCTCAGGCCAAGTGGAGAGGATGAATAAAGAACTTAAGACTATGATTGCAAATTATGCACTGAGACCCATTTAAAATGGCCTGAAATTCTCCCTCTGGCCCTATTTTATCTTAGAAGCAGGCCTAGAGGAGACTTACATATTTCACCATTTGAGATGCTATTTGGACATCCGCCTATACAGGCTAAGCCTTTCTCCCCGGCTAATACATCGCTATTAGGGGGAGATATTACTATTGCTTCCTATAAACAGGAGTTACAGCACAAACTACGTGAACTTCATGAATCCGGAGCTGCAGTACAAGCCGGACCATTAGACTTTTCTCTGCATGACCTGAACCCAGGAGATAAAGTTTATATCAAGAATTTCAAGTGAACTGGAGCAACTCAACCTTCATGGGAAGGACCATTCCAAATATTATTAACTACTCCAACATCTATAAAGATTGGAGAAAGAGACTCTTGGATTCACTGCTCACCTGTGAAGAAAGCATCTTCTGCTGAGACTGATTGACTCTATCCTATCATATGAATTGTGACTCTATCTTATCATATGAATTGGAGATAATAATCCATAGACAAATGGATGCTGTTTTTTTTCAAGAATATATTGAATTACTGATTTTTTCTTATTTTTTCTTATTTCTTTTCTTTTATTTTTTGATCAGAATATTTGATTTTTTTTCTCATTTTTGTACTGAAGGTACACATAATTAATACTAATATTATTTTTCCCTGCAGTAATACAAGTTAATATATATACTATTGCTATAATATCAATATATGCCTAAAAGCTTTAAACTATGGGAACCTGCCATTTATTGATAAAATATTATAGGACTGTGATTAATGTTTGTGTCTGATTCCAGGAAAAGGGATAATAACAAGGAGCACAGACTAAACCTGAATAGTGCCAATAGAACACACAAGAAATATTAAAGTGAGACTCGAGGTTGCGACACTTAACTTATGTTTAAGTCGTAGGACTTCCTTGTATCTACACTCTTTTCGAAGTACTTAAACAAGTACAAAGCTTGACTATCATGCTGGCTCCCTATATCACTGAGGAAAAAATCAGACATTTCCCCATCAAAATAAAATTCTAATTCTTTCCTTCTTATATTATGGCAACTTCCTGTAGTCTTGGCTACAAATGGCTAAGTGAAATATTACTGCAATCTGTCCTACATACTTCTGGGATAGAAATTACTTTAAACTGGACCTATACAAGGTCTATTTTGAATTTTTCTTATGTTTTAGTTTATTTTTCTATTTTTTTGATAATTGACACATACACCCCCATAACTGAACATTGCATTCTGAGCTAAAACTTGATATATTTTTTTAAAATACTTACTTCAGGGGGGATTGTATTTTAATTTAAAATCTAAGAATTTTTGAATTTTTTTTGTATGAGATTGTATTTTTATAAAAATCCAAGAATTTTGTTTAAGATTTTACTTTTATATAAAAAAAATTCAAAGATTTTGATTTTGTTCGAGAAAAGATCTTCAAGAAAGAAGCTTGAAACTTATATCCAGAGAATGAACTGTTGCAGAAAGATGCCGAAAACCTACACTTCATCAAGAAGATCAAGAATGAACTTTGGATGTGATTGATTGGACTGAACTTTTGATTGAACATTTATTGTAACTGTACACATTTATGCCAAAAGGGACTGCCCCTAATTTGGCTTTCAGTCAATGCGCCTAGCAAACATTGGTTTTGCTTTCTTTTCTTTTCTATTTCCTCTCTCACTATTCTAATTTCTCCTAGAAAATTGAATATTGTGTATATCTTTAGTTAGAAGTGAATTTAGAACTACAAAATGATTATGTTAAATGATCAATGGGGAGACTAGTCTCCCAATGATCATCAGGGGGGACTGTAAACCTCAAAATTTCTTAGACTTATAAATGTTGGAAATTTCACCATTGGGAAATTTCATACTTGAACAATTTCCTATTGATAGTGGGTCTTGACTATTGGAATGTGAATCCCATTGGCATGGGAGGTTCCTTCTCCTTCCCTTCTTAAGATTTCTTTAGGACAGAAACCCTTTGCTGAACAATGGAAAGGACTTTGACCTATGCTTAAGCATAGAACAGGAATTTCTTTGAGTCATGATTGATTTTAGAATTGATACAATGGAGATACTTGGAATCAATCTCCACCCTATTCAGTCCTAACAGGATTGAGTAAGGGCCGCAGCCTAGATCAAAATTTAATTATTCCAATCTCTACCCTACTCAGGTTAACAGGATTTAGAAAGGGCTGTAGCAAAGGAGCAAAGATTTAATTATTTGAAAATATGACCTTCAACAGACATGTGCAAAGCCTCTGGGCGGTCCTGGGTTAAGCTAGAGCCTCCATTGGCACAGGGAAATTGATGAAGAGTGATTGGTAGATGGGAGTACTGAGGGGAGGAACTTGGATGTTTTCCTTAAAGATAGGGGGTCTGAAGACTCAGGGAGGTGGTTGAGGTTTTGGTTGGTGTGGTGGGCTCTGAGAAGGCTTGCTCTGAAGGAAGCTGAAGGTGGGGGCCTCTGAGACTGTTTCTCCATTTTGGACACGTGAGTAATAGGGACTGAGCTCTTTTCTTTGCCTCAGCTATCTAAGGGCTTGGGCCTTTTGGCCCAGCCTAAACAGAAGGGGTATTTAAGCCCTATTCCCTTCTCTCCCTTTTTCTCTCTCTCTATCTCTAATTCCTTTCTTACTCCTATTGTAATTAAACTCCAAAAAAGGCTGACGGCTGACTTGAGTTTTTCATTTAGGAATTACATAGCTGATTCCTTGGCGACCTTAAATTAATATATATCAGTCTTTTAAAGTGATTCCCTTGTAACAACAGAAACAAAGGTACGTGGGGTTTGAACATTTCTACACAATAAGGGGTAGGAAAAGCTCACACAAAGACATGAACTGAGCCGCACATCCCCCTCACCCCCCACCAAACCAGAGTAACTTATCAGAGCGCTCACTGGGACAGCGAGTGAGTGAGGAGCGTCTCTGTCTGAGGAGGCACACCAGGATCCTTGGGATCTACTGACTGTAAGGAAACAACCTCTCAGGGCAGTTTCACGGGAGAATCCTACACTGACCACAGGGGGCTGCGGAGATGAACTCTGGGGAGGTTGCGCTGAACATCTGGGTGGGCCGCACTGATCGCCTGGGTGGTTGGGCTGAACACAGGGGCCCATGCTCTAGGAAACCTGGGAGGCTGGGAAGAAGTAGTCTGAGGCAGCCTAAATTCACAGAAAACCCACCCGTATCACCCACACTCAGACCAAAAAACAAAGTGGAATAAAACTACCAAAGGGATGGCTCACACAGCCCAAAATCAAGCCTCCAAAAACAAAGGTGGGGGGGGGAGTGACTATTGAAAACTTTTATGGAGGAAGTACCCAAGGAAATGAAGAGAATGAGGTGAATTCCAAACAAAAGCAGAACATGCCTCCCCAAATGGAAACCATCCACAAGCCCTGGAAGATCTCACACTGGAGGTTACCCAAAAGATGGAAACCTTTTGGAAAGAAAAATGGGAGAAAGAGATCAGCAGTCTGATAGACAAGATTTCACAATTAGAGTACGAGCTGGAAGCATCTAATAGAGGGGCAGACAAAGCTGAAAAGCAAAACCAGTCCCTAATGACCATAATTAAGCAAATTGAAGACGGTGAGATAAGAAAAGAGAAAGAATCAATAAAGCAAAACCAAAAAATTAATGAATTAGAAGAAAACATAAAATATCTCACTGAAAAGGTCACAGACTTGGAAAACAGAGGAAGAAGAGGCAACCTCAGAATTATTGGTCTCCCTGAAAACCCAGAGATAAACAAAAACCTCGATGGTATTCTACAGGAGATTATAGAAGAAAATTGCCCACATATTCTGGAGCAAGGGGGCAAAATAGAAATAGAAAGGGTTCACAGAACATCCTCTATACTAAATCCCCAGAAGACAACCCCCAGGAATGTAATCGCCAAATTCAAGAGCTTCCAAGAAAAGGAGAAAATCCTACAAGAAGCCAAGAAGAGGAGCTTCAGATATAGGTGGGCTCCCATAAGGATCACACAAGACTTAGCGGCACACATACTAAGAGACCGCAAAGATTCGAACACGATATTTAGAAAGGCAAGAAAGCCGGGTCTCCATCCAAGAATCAACTACCCTGCAAAGCTGACTATATACTTCCAGGGGAAAGTATGGGCATTCAACAAAATAGAAGATTTCCAAGCATTTGCTAAGAAAAGACCAGAACTTATTGGAAAATTTGATATTCAATCACAGAAAGCAAGAGAACCATGAAAAGGTAAATATGAAAGAAAGGGAAAAGGAGATATATCTTATCTTTTTCTTTAAGTCAAACTCTCTTCTATAAGGACTATATTTATATCAAATTATATATGTATATTAATATGCGGGGAAAATGTATTGTGTAACACTCAAAAATTGTACGCATCATAAGATTATTAGAAGAATCATGCATAGGGAAAGATTGGCACATCAAGAAGATTTGGTGAAAGGGGGGCAAAGAGAGAAAAAGGGAGGGGCAAAATCGTCGATAATACTAACATTTACTTCAAGAAATGGGAGGGGACTAAATAGAATAATCTTTCCCATACAAAGATACACATGGGAAGGGGAGGGGAAGAACTCTCATATGAGAAGGAGAGGAAGAGAGCGTGAAGTGGAATTACTTGAACCTTACTCTCAGTGAAATCAAATCTGAAAGGGAAGAATATCTAGATCCAGTTGGATCCTGAATTCTATCTTATCCAACAGGGTAAGAAAGAAAGGAAAATCAATGAGGGGGAGCGGGGAGGGAGTATAAAAATGGAGGGAAGGAGAGGGGGGATGGTAGTAGGAGTAGTAGTCTCTCAGTAACCGAGGATGACTATTGTCTTTGTGTGTTTTTGTGCACAAAGACACTTGTGCATGACGATTTAAGTGTAAAAGTCGATGCACAGAGACAGTCCCACTCTCTCGGCGCTGAAAGCCTGGGTCCAGTGGCGGAAAAAGTCATTACATCTGCAGATTTCCTCAGCTGCATTGGATGGTCTGGGTTGTCTTTTGTGCTCTAACATGCCCTAAGCACTCCACAGTGCCTTGATGCATCACCCTCTCAGCATTGAATCTTCTTATTAGTTTCTTCTATCTTTTCAGTCGAAGCAGTCTTCACATGCTGGGTGAACAAAGTCCTAGTTCACCAGGGGTCCATGATGACCCGATGGCTACCCTCACAAGGTTTAGCCGGCCTATGAAAGCCTTTGCCCTTGGCGTGGCTGCAGCCGATTGCAAATAGCTACTAGGAGCCACAAGTGAGAGCTGGGTGTCAGGTGAGGGTCAGAGGCTGGAGAGCTGCCCTAGGAGGGCATGACAAGCCCTCCATACCAAAGAAATCACTCCTCCCAAATCATCCCATAAACCCCGGGGGTGGTGGTGGTGGTGGTGGTGGTGGTGGTGGTGGTGGTGGTAAGGGAGCATAAAAAGGGAAGGGCTAAAAAGGGAAGCATATCAATAGAGGGGATTGGGGGGGATTGACCTAAAGGAAATCACTGGTTTAAAAGGATATAGCTACAGAAGAAAGGTCAGAACTAGGGAAAGATATCAAAATGCCAGGCAATCCACAAGTGACAATCATAACTTTGAACAGGAATGGGATTAACTTACCCATAAAACATAGACAAATAGCAGATTGGATTAGAACCCCAAACCCTACCATTTGTTGTCTTCAAGAAACACACATGAGGCGGGTTAATAATCATGAGGTTAGAATTAAAGGATGAAGTAAGGCCTTTTGGGCTTCAACTGATCAAAAGAAGGCAGGAGTTGCAATCATGATATCTGACAAAGCCAAAGTACAAATAGACCTGATCAAAAGGGATAGGGGAGGTAAATAGATTCTCTTAAAAGGGCATATAGACAATGAGGAAATATCACTAATCAACATGTATGCACCAAAAGGCATAGCATCCAAATTTTTAATGGAGAAACTAGGAGTATTAAAGGAGGAAATAGACAGTAAAACCATATTAGCGGGAGACTTGAACCAACCACTATCAAATTTAGATAAATCAAACCAAAAAATAAATAAGAAAGAGGTAAAAGAGGTGAATGAAGTTTTAGAAAAATTAGAGTTAATAGACATATGGAGAAAAATAAATAAGAACAAAAAGGAATAAACTTTCTTCTCAGCTCCACACGGCACATTCACAAAAATAGATCATACACTAGGGAACAGAAACATGGCACTCAAATGCAGAAAAGCAGAAATAATAAATGCAACCTTTTCAGATCATAAAGCAATGAAAATATTGATCAGTATGGGTACATGGAGAGCCAAATCAAAAATTAATTGGAAATTAAATACTATGATACTCCAAAATCGGTTAGTTAGAGAAGAAATCAGAGAAACAATTAATAATTTCATTGTGGAAAATGACAATGGTGAGGGATGAAGCCAAAGCAGTACATAGAGGAAAATCCATACCCATGAGTGCATATATTAACAAATTAGGGCTGGCAGAGATCAATGAATTGGAAATGCAAATCAAAAAACTTGAGAACGAACAAATTAAAACCCCCCAGAAGAAAACCAATGTAGAGATTCTAAAAATTAAGGGAGAAATTAATAAAATTGAAAGTGATAGAACCATTGAGCTAATAAACAAGACTAGAAGCTGGTACTTTGAAAAAAACAGACAAAATAGACAAAGTACTGGTCAATCTAATTAAAAAAAGGAAAGAAGATATCATCATATCAAGATATCAGATATCATGATTGCCACTCCTGCCTTCTTTAGGTCAGTTGAGCCCCAGAAGGTCTTACTCCATCCTTTAATTCTGACCTTGTGGGTGTCTACCCGCCTCATGTGTGTTTCTTGAAGACAACATATTGTAGGGTTTTGGATTGTAATCCATTCTGCTATTTGTCTACATTTTATGGGTGAGTTCATCCCATTCACGTTCAAAGTTATGACTGTCACTTGTGGACTCCCTGGCATTTTGATATTCTTCCCTAATTCTAACCTTTCTTCTTCAGCTCTACCTTTTAGTCCTATGATTTACTTTAAATCAGTCCCCCTTGTCCCCTCCCTTGATATGTTTCCCTATCTAGTCCCTCCCTTTTTCTTCCCTCCCCTTCCCCCTTCTTCTTCCCTCCCTCTTTCGTGTAACCTTCCCCCTACCCCATTGGTTTTCCTTTCTCCCTTCCCTTGTTGGGTAACATAGAATTCAAGATCACAATGGATCTGGATGTTCTTCCCCCTCAGAGTTGGTTTCCTTGAGTGTAAGGTTTAAGTAAAAACTCTCTTCCTCTCCTTCTCATAGGAGTTTTCTTCCCCTCCCCTTCCCATGTAAATCTTTGTGTGAGAAAGATTATTCTATTTGGTCTTTCTTTTCCCCCAATTTACACATTACATTTTCCCCACATGTTAGTATACATAGATTGATATAAATGTAATCCTTATAGAAGAGAGTTTGAGTAAAAGAAAAAGATAATATTTTTCACCTTTTCCCTTTCCTTCATATTTCCCTTTTAAGGTATTCCATGCTCTTTGCTTTTTGATATCGAAGTTTCCACAGAGCTCTGGTTTTTTCTTTGCAAAAACTTGGAAATCTTCTATTTTGTTGAATGCCCATACTTTCCCTTAGAAGTATATAGTCAGCTTTGATGGATAGCTGATTCTTGGTTGAAAACCCAGCTCTCTTGCCTTTCTGAAAATCATGGTCCATGCCTTAAATTCATTCAGAGTGGAACTTGCAAGGTCTTGTTCAGTGACCCTTGGGATTGGCATTCCTTTATATCTAAATTGTATTTTTCTGGCTTCTTGTAAGTTTCCTTTTGCTTGAAAGCTTTGGAATTTGGCCATTCCATTCCTGGGAGTTGTCTTTTGGGGATTTAGTGTAGAGGGTGTTCTGTGAACTCCTTTATTGCCTGTATTGCCCTCTTCTTCGAGGATCTCTGGGCAATTTTCTTTGATTATATCTTGTATTATGATATCGAGTTTGCTGTTTATTTCTGGCTTTTCTGGTAGTCCAATCATTCTTAGATTGTCTCTTCTCCCTCTATTTTCCAAGTCTATGACGTTGTCAGTGAGATATTTTATGTTCTCTTCTAATTTCGTAGTCTTTTGGCTTTGCTTTATCAGTTCTTGCTCGTTGACTTCGAGTTGCCTAATTCTGACCTTTAAAGCCTGGTTTTCCTTTTCACTTTGGTCAAACTGGTTTTGTAGATGCGTGAATTTCTTTTGCATTATTTCCCACTTTTCCTCCCAGAAGGCTTCCATCTGTTTGATCATTTCCGAATCAAATTCTTCATGGGTGTGTGGAGAGTTTCTATTTTCTTTGGAAGGTTTCAGAGCATTTGCTTGTGTTTCCTCTTCTATCTCCTCTGTATTTTGTATTTCTTCTCCATAAAATGTATCCAAAGTTGCCCCCTTCTTGCTGTTTTTTTTGGAATTTTGGGCCTTTTGTGCTTCTGTGGAGTTTGCCATCTCTATCTGAGTGGGGAGGGCTAGCTTTTCTTATCTCTGTCTGGTGTTCAGAGGTTTTCGCCTCAGGCTGATTGTCTGTTCTATGTAGTTGTTGTTCTGTCTTCCCGGGGAAGCCAGGAATTGCTGGTGTTTCCGAGTCACTGCCCTCCTCAGTTCCCTCTCGATGCTTCTCCGTTGCCTTACTTCCAGGCTCTGAGCCTGGCTTGGCCCTTTCTGCGGGGTGTTTGTTTCTGTGCCTTAGCCTGCCTGAAGAGCCAGCACTCTGAGGGGGGAGGGGCCGCAGCTTCCAGGACCTCTGAGGGCTCTTGAGAGGATTAGCTTTCCCTGGGTTGAACTGAGTATGCCCTGAGACAGGGATCTTCCCTGAGACTTGGATGGAAGGATCCAGCCAGGGGGTTAGAAGCTCCACCCCCCCCCACGCCCTATCTCTCTCTGTTTCCCTGCTGTCTGTGTTGGGTGTCCACTCGTCTGAGTCAGGTTGTTTTCAGGAAGCAGTCTTCAGAATAGCCAGCCCTGAGGCTCTGATGTTCCCTCTGCTGCCTCGGATTCAGAGCTCTGGGTTGGGGGGGATGGGTCCTGGGACCTTCCTTCTGCCTACCCCGTAGGTCCGAGTGATCTCGGGTTCTGGCTTTTGGGGGGCTGGACCTTTTGATCCAGATCCTAGAGGAGGATTCCCGGGGTCTATGCTCCTGTTCCTTTTGAATTTCCGTGCCCTAGGGGCATATAGTTTGAGTTCGGTAGGGAAGGGTTTCTGGAGATCTGAACTTTAGCTTTCTCTAAGCCGCCATCCTGACAGGAAGTCAAGATGATCATTCATTATGCGAAGTGCACAGGAGGCTGCATAGATGGTTAAGGAAGCAAGGTGGGAAAATATTCGAAAGAGTTTCCTTCTTTCTTTTCAGGTCATTCACCCATTCTGAGTTTATCTCGGTGTAGGGTGTGAGATGTTGATCCAAACCTAATCTCTCCCATACTATCTTCCAATTTTCCCAGCAGGTTTTAACAAATAGTGGGTTTTGGTCCCAAAAGCTGGGAATTTGGGGCTTATCATAGACTGTTTTGCTGAGGTCATTTACCCCAAGTCTATCCCACTGATCCTCTTTTCTGTATCTTAGCCAGTACTCATTTATTTTTTTACCATTTGAGCTTTGAGTTTCAGCTGCCCTGACCTCTGGAGGCTTTTGATTGGATTAAAGTGAAGGAGTCTGTGATGGAGGGGTGTTGGACCTTTGGTTCACTGAGCTCTGAAGACTTTGGATGGCATTAAGTTCAGTTGGGTTGGAGTAGTTCTGTCCCGAGGCCAAAACTTCCAGGAAGGCTGGAGCAATATGTAGGGTCTCTGCCGTTCTGACCAGTGTGCTTGCTCTGTGCTCCCTCTGCAGCTCCTTCCTCACCACCTGAGTTTGATGCTCTGAGGCTGCCATAGCCCTGCCTGCAAGGTACTCCCTCTAAACCAGTGCCTTTGCCTGCACAGATATTCCTGCTCCCTCTGGAGGCTTAGAGCTCTGGTGCTGGGTGGGGGGTCCTGGGATCTTCCTTCTGCCTTCACCATAAACCAAAATGTCCTCGAATTCCAGCTTTTGGGGGACGTACCTTTTGAATTGAGACCTGCAGGGGGTTTCCTTGGCTCTGTCTTGTTGTTCAGTTTGATTTTCAATCCCCTAGGAGCATTTGTTTGTTATTGGTATGGAAGGGTTTTCAGAGGTCTTACCTTTTATCTTTTACTGCCTGGATGGTGCCATCTTGACTCTGGCCAATCAAATATCATATTAAAATCTCAGAATTATTTTATTACCTGAAGGCCATAATAAAGATTATTTTTTAAATTTAGTATTTTAATTTCATTATGAAAAAATTTAAAATACCTGCCAATAGATCCTTCAACAAGAAAACAAAATTGAAATGAAAAACATTCAGAGATTGCCTTCAGAATTAAATTCCCAACTGATAACTACTAGGAAGTAATTCCTCATCACATTGATACCCAGTCAAGGGAAAGTACTTCAAGGACCAGAAGGAAACCACTCAAGGACCCTGGAGTTACAATCAGGTTCACTCAGGACCTAATAGCTTCTACATTAAAGGATTCAAAGACTTGGAATATGCTATTCAAGAAGGAAAAAGATTTGACTTATAAACTAGGGTCACCTTTTGCTAGTATTCTTTTTTAAATATATTTTATTTGATCATTTCCAAGGATTATTCGTTAAAGACATAGACCATTTTCTTTTCCTCCCCCCCAGCCCCCATAGCCGACGCGTAAGTCCACTGGGCATTAGATGTTTTCTTGATTTGAACCCATTGCTTTGTTGATAGTATTTGCATTAGAGTTTTCATTTAGAGTCTATCCTCTGTCATGTCCCCTCAACCTCTGTATTCAGGCAGTTGCTTTTTCTCGGTGTTTCCACTCCCATAGTTTATCCTTTGCTTATGAATGGTGTTTTTTTCTCCTGGATCCCTGCAAGTTGTTCAGGGACATTACACCACCACTAATGGAGAAGTCCATTACGTTGGATTATACCACAGTGTATTATTCTCTGTGTACAATGTTCTCCTAGTTCTGCTCCTCTCGCTCTGCATCACTTCCTGGAGGTTGTTCCAGTCTCCATGGAACTTCTCCACTTTATTATTCCTTTTAGAACAATAGTATTCCATCACCAACATACACCACAGTTTTTTCAGCCATTCCCCAATTGATGGGCATCCCCTCGTTTTCCAGTTTGGGCTACCACAAAGAGCGCAGCTATGAATATTTTTGTACAAGTCTTTGTGTCCATTATCTCTTTGGTGTACAGACCCAGCAGTGCTATGGCTGGGTCAAACGGTAGATATTCTTTTGTTGCCCTTTGGGCATAGTCCCAAATTGCCCTCCAGAATGGTTGGATCAGTTAACAGCTCCACCAGCAATGAATTAATGTTCCTACTTTGCCACATCCCCTCCAGCATTCATTACTTTCCTTTGCTGTTATGTTAGCCAATCTGCTAGGTATGAGGTGATACCTCAGAGTTGTTTTGATTTGCATCTCTCTGATTATAAGAGATTTAGAACACTTCTTCATGTGCTTATTAATAGTTTTGATTTCTTTATCTGAGAACTGCCTATCCATTTCCCTTGCCCATTTATCAATTGGAGAATGGCTTGATTTTTTGTACAATTGATTTAGCTCTTACAAATATGAGTAATTAAACCTTTGTCAGAGGTTTCTATGAAGATTTTTTCCCAATTTGTTGTTTCCCTTCTGATTTTAGTTATATTGGTTTTGTATGTACAAAAGCTTTTTAGTTTGATGTAGTCAAGATTATTTATTTTACATTTTGTGATTCTTTCTATATCTTGCTTGGTTTTAAACCCTTTCCCTTCCCAAAGGTCTGACATGTATACTATTCTGTGTTTACCCAATTTCCTTATGGTTTCCTTCTTTATGTTTAAGTCACTCACCCATTTTGAATTTATCTTGGTGTAGGGTGTGAGGTGTTGATCTATTCCTAGTCTCTCCCACACTGTCTTCCAATTTTCCCAGCAGTTTTTATCGAATAGTGGATTTTTGTCCCAAAAGCTGGGATCTTTGGGTTTATCGTATACTGTCTTGTTGAGGTCGCTTTCCCCCAGTCTATTCCACTGATCTTCCTTTCTGTTTCTTAGCCTGTACCAAATTGTTTTGATGACTGCTGCATTGTAATATATTTTTAGGTCAGGGACTGCAAGGCCCCCATCATATGTGTTTTTTTTTTCATTATTTCCCTGGATATCCTTGATCTTTTGTTCTTCCAAATGAACTTTGTTATGGTTTTTTCTAAATCAGTGAAGAAGTATTTTGGTAGTTCAATGGGTATGGCACTAAATAGATAAAAAAGTTTGGGTAGGATGGTCATTTTTATTATATTGGCTCGTCCTATCCATGAGCAGTTAATGTTTTTCCATTTGTTCAAGTCTAGTTTTAGTTGTGTGGCGAGTGTTTTGTAGTTGTGTTCATATAGTTCCTGTGTTTGTCTTGGGAGGTAGATTCCTAGGTATTTTATTTTGTCTAAGGTGATTTTTAATGGGATTTCTCTTTCTAGTTCTTGCGGCTGAGCTGTGTTGGAGATTTATAGAAAAGTTGATGATTTATGTGGGTTTATTTTGTATCCTGCAACTTTGCTAAAGTTGTTGATTATTTCAATTAGCTTTTTGGTTGAATCTCTAGGATTCTTTAAGAAGACCATCATGTCATCCGCAAAGAGTGATAACTTGGTCTCCTCCTTGCCTATTTTGATGCCTTCAATTCCTTTATCTTCTCTAATTGCTACTGCTAGTGTTTCTAGTACAATGTCAAATAGTAGAGGTGATAATGGGCATCCTTGTTTCACTCCTGATCTTATTGGGAATGCATCTAGTTTATCCCCATTGCAGATGATATTAGCTGTTGGTTTTAGATATATACTGTTTATTATTTTTAGGAATGACCCTTCTGTTCCTATGCTTTCTAGTGTTTTTAGTAGGAATGGGTGTTGTATTTTATCAAAGGCTTTTTCTGTATCTATTGAGATAATCATGTGGTTCTTGTTGGTTTGCTTGTTGATGTGGTCAATGATGTGGATGGTTTTCCTAATGTTGAACCAGCCCTGCATCCCTGGTATGAATCCTACTTGATCATGGTGAATGATCCTTCTGATTACTTGCTGGAGTCTTTTTGCTAGTATCCTATTTAAGATTTTTCCATCTATATTCATTAGGGAGATTGGCCTATAGTTTTCTTTCTCTGTTTTTGACCTGCCTGGTTTTGGAATCAGTACCATGTTTGTGTCGTAAAAGGAGTTTGGTAGAACTCCCTCTTTGCTTATTATGTCAAATAGTTTGTATAGTATTGGGATTAACTGTTCTCTGAATGTTTGATAGAATTCACAGGTGAATCCATCAGGCCCTGGGGATTTTTTCTTAGGAAGTTCTTTGATGGCTTGTTGGATTTCAATTTCTGATATGGGATTATTTAAGATTTCTATTTCCTGTTCTGTTAGTCTAGGCAGTTTGTATTTTTGTATATATTCATACATTTCTCCTAAATTGGTGTATTTATTGCCATATAATTGGGCAAAGTAATTTCTAATGATTGCCTTAATTTCATCTTCATCGGAGGTGCTGACCCCCTTTTCATCTTTAATGCTGTGAATTTGCTTTTCTTCCTTCCTTTTTTTAATTAGATTGACCAGTACTTTGTCTATTTTGTTTGTTTTTTCAAAGTACCAGCTTCTTGTCTCATTTATTAAATCAATAGTTCTATCACTTTCTATTTTATTAATTTCTCCCTTAATTTTTAGGATTTCTAATTTGGTTTTATGCTGGGGGTTTTTAATTTGATCGCTTTTGAGTTTTTTCATTTGCATTTCCAATTGAATGATCTCTGCTCTCCCTAATTTGTTGATATATATATGCACTCAGGGTCATGAATTTACCTCTGATTACTGCTTTGGCTGCCTCCCAAAAGGTTTGAAAGGATGTCTCGCCATTGTCACTTTCCTCGATGAAATTATTAATTGTTTCTATGATTTCTTCTCTAACTAAACGATTTTGCAGTATCATGTTGTTTAATTTCCAATTAGTTTCTGATTTGGTTTTCCATGTACCATTACTGATCATCGATCATTATTTTTATTGCCTTGTGATCTGAAAAGGCTGCATTTATTATTTCTGCTTTTCTGCATTTGTGTGCCATGTTTCTGTGACCTAATGTATGGTCAATCTTTGTGAATGTGACATGTGGTGCTGAGAAAAGGTGTATTCCTTTTTATCCCTATTTATTTTTCTCCACATGTCTCTTAATTCTAATTTTTCTAATATTTCATTCACTTCTTTTACCTCTTTCTTATTTATTTTTTGATTTATCTAAATTTGATAATGGTTGGTTTAAGTCTCGCACTAATACGGTTTTATTATCTATTTCTTCCTTCAATTCTCCTAATTTTTCCATTAGAAATTTGGGTGCTACCCAATGAACGATGAAAAATTACTTAACTCATACTTCGAGTGAGGCAAAAGCCCTTAAGTTAGCTCTATTTTTAGATCTATTACAAAAGGGTAAATAAAGTGGAAGGGGAAGTACATAAAGGAGATTAATTCATTTCTTCATGCTTTAGGACACTGACAGAGTCCCTCCAGGACACCAATCTGCTCATGCAGGAGGTAGGATGGCATCTAATTAAACTAAGCCTGAGACTCATTCTGAGGAGACTGCTTCTGAAACATTCAGATGGAGGAGGGAGCTGGTGAAAGCAGCTGAGATGCTGCTGGCCTGGTGTCATTAGGAATCCTTACTTAGGGGGCAGCTGGGTAGCTCAGTGGATTGAGAGCCAGGCCTAGAGATGGGAGGTCCTAGGTTCAAATCTGGCCTCAGCCACTTCCTAGCCTTGTGACCCTGGGCAAGTGACTTGACCCCCATTACCTAGCCCTTACCACTCTTCTGCCTTGGAGTCAATACACAGTATTGACTCCAAGACAGAAGGTAAGGGTTTTAAAAAAAAATCCTTATTTAGACAGATCTTATGATGAGTTATAAAAAACTGTCTGATTTCTTTTTTAAGACTCAGGTCTAGGCCATATTGGCTTTGAGGCCCTTCATACTTATTCCTTTCTTACTCTCTATCTCTTTCTTTGATTACTCATTGTATTGTTAATTAAAATATCTATAAAACCCAATTGACTTGGGTATTTGAAAAATTGGGAATATTTCCCTGCCAACCACCTTATATTTGATTTTAAACCCAAGACACTGTAGTGAAACATATTTCTGAGGTCAAATTTTACTCACCCTCTCTTATATCTATCATCATTTATATCTTCCACGATTTTAATCACTACAGTTTAAGACCTCAACCATTTTAAATCTCACACCATGAACGAAAACGCACTGAGAAAATCGTCATCCTCGGTTACCCAGAGCCAACAACTACTATATTTGACAACGCAGGAGAAATTGGTGAATTTACCTTAGTTTTATGGGGACATTTTCTCTGACTTCTATATTCAATTTCTAGTCAATTTCTAGCCCTGTATTAAAACTGTACTTCTTGGGTAACTACTGACTACAGAGAGAATCTTCTTTGTTGAATAATTGCAGCTATTATGAAGTGGAATGCTCAGTGTTCAAAGTTCAAAAAGAGAATTTTCTGTGTACTTCTCCAAAGCTATTTCTGTTTCAGAGCCAGGTCAAAGTGTGGCAGAGATTTCAGTTGTTATATTGCTCAGACCAGAGACAAAAAGATCTTTGAGTACTTATATATTTTCAACATTCTGGTGACTGGTAAGAGAACATATTTGGTTCACTATCCCACATATTTTATGCCCTTTTCTCTCCCACTCTCTTTTCTTCCCTCTAGCCATCTTCAATTCCTCTTTCCCCCTCTACCTTTCCCTGCTCTGTCCTTTCGAAGGTTTATCCCCTCTCCACTTCTTCTACATCCAACCTTTCTCTGATCCATCCTACCCCTCTCCCCTTTTGACTACAACTCCTATCCTTTTCCTACTCTGTGTGCTGTCTCCATCTCTTCATCCCTCTACTCTTCTCCTCCACTTCTCTCTTTTCTTCAACTGTCTTTCCATTCTTTCATTTCACCCTCTTCTGATTCTTTCTTTTTTCTCCCGTCTTGTCCCCTGATCCGTCACTTTGTCACCCTCCTCACTCCTTCCCCTAAGCCTACCGTGTCCTGACCTCTCTTTCCCAACTCCACACTACAGCGCCCCGCATTTCCTGATGGTTCTCTTTCAATGCACTTTTTTTTGATACTCTCTCACCTTTTTTTTGATACTCTCTCACGGCCTTTTCCTTCCTTTGCTTTCTCCCCTCTGTGTACCTCTTCCCCCCCCACCCCCCTCCTTACCTTCCTTCCTCTGTCTTTTCTATTCACCCCTCTCAACCTATTTTTCCACTTCCCATTTGACCGGAGATTCCAAGGGGGAAACCGGTATTTTATTGACACTCTCAGGGGGGAACAGCAATCACACCTCCATGATCAGCAAAGGGACAGAAATCACTGGCTTCTCCGTGGATCGGAGAAATGCGGGAAACAGCCTCGCAATGCACAGGGTTGCTCGAAACAGCACAGGACGACCGACTCCACCCAGAATTTTCTCACCGGAGCAAACACGAATCCATCCAGACCCATTCTCCGGAAGAGAAAGGGGTCTTCCAGCCTCATTTAAAGGAAGGATGGGGGGGGTGGGAGCGGGGTGGGGGGTGGAGTTAGGGCAAAAGTCATGAAAGGGTTCAAGTCAACAAAATCAAGTACATTACTGCTCAGGAAAAGAGCCACGGAAGGCACCGAGGCTCAGAGATACAGGCTCAAAAAAGACCCATAGTGAAGAAGACGGAATCATTTTCTAAGGGGCTGAAGGACTTACCTCAGAAGTTGTATCAAAGAGAGTTACATTTCCTCCTCGGAAAACCCAGAGAATCTAAAAGGAACCGCCCGGGTAGCAACGCCAAACAAAGATTCCGATTGGACAACGGACACGCCCATGAACTGCACAGTGGACTGTTCCAAAGGCGAAAGCCGTGGGGGGCAGGGAAGGGGGAGTTCCTGGGAGGGGCCACAAAGGGGGGGGGGTGGAGACGGTGGCTGCAGGCCCCAGATGTAAAACGTTACACCTACACCCCGGGAAACCGAGGATTAACAGGAGAAACGGGCGGGCAATTAGCGAGTGCCCTGGTGGCGGGCAACCTGACATGACTTCCAGACTCCTTTTCCCCCTCGCCAACCTCCCCAGCCCGCTCCAACAACCTCCGTGGGCTGGCCCAATTACCCTCCAACAATTCCTTTTCGCTCCGTCTCATTCTCTTCACCTCCTTCTAGCCGGATTTCTCTGCCCTTCGCCTCCCCCCCCTTTCCATTCTGTCCCTCCCAACTTTCTCTCCTTTTCTAACCACCCTCTTTCTCTGCTCCTCCCTGACCTCACTCTTATACTTTTTATACTCTTCATCCAGTCTAGGTCTCTTCATCGCTCGAGTCTACCACCGTGGGCCCCCGGCTGAGTACCTCCGCCTTCACCCAGGATTTTGCTCACCGAAGGAAACACGACTTCATCCAGAGACATTCTCCAGAAGGGAAAAGGGTTTTTTCCTTTGAGATTTCCAGTAGCTGGAGTTGTGCTGTGGCTCCATTAAAATCAACCCATCTTGGTTTCTGACTCAATTCTGCCATCTCCCGGCTCCGTCTCGCCCCTCGTGGAATTTAAACTACTATCCTTTCTCTCTTCTTGAGATATTCGCAGGTGGTGTCTCATATGGTGCCACATGTGGGCTCTTAACCTTTTATTTCACACAGCCTTGGCAGGAGTTGTCCCATCACACGAGGGAACTGACAAAGGATGGTCGGGGCAGAGTCTGAGGAGGCTTACTTCTCTTGTGGCCAAAGAAGGTAAGGCTCTCTCTACCAGAGATGGGGCAATCTGTTTCCTCTCAAACCTGTTAGGTTCGACTCTTAATGTCCTTGATTGAAAAGGGAGGAAGTAAGGTCTCTAAAGCTAAACTCAAAGCTTTGTTAAAGTGATTCAGACAGCTTATCCAGAATTCCTGCCAATGGGGGTTTTAGAGGTTAAGCAATGGGACCTGATAGGACAAAAGACTGAAAGAATATAAGAATGAGGGAAAACAGGTCAGGCAAACAATATTTAACATGTGGTCGGTCATGAGAATGATCTTGGCTGATTTACCTTTCCAAACTTCTAGTTCTGGGGAGAAAGGACCTTTGCAAACTCAGGAATCAAAACAGCAGGCTTTGAAACCGGGCACTCCTGAGGCATCAGAGAATGCTGAAGTAGGGGAAGAGGAGGAGAGTCGCCCATTCCCTAGGGAGCCTCCAATGGTTCAGGGGCCACAACTCAGAAGGGAGTGACACAAAAGAGTCATTTACAACTCCAAAGCTTTACCCTCCCTTAGACAATGGGGCATGCCACTCTCCTCCCCCTCCTCCAGACTATCCGTCCCTTTCACTAACCTCTCTCTTGGCCACCCCTCCCCCCAACTTCATGGAGTTCTCTTCCCTTCTGCAGTAAAAGAGGAAGCAGGATATTTAGCTTTCCCTGTATTACCAAGGGAAAATAAAAATGTCACATCTACAATAGAAGTAAAAGGCAGGTAAAAAATACTTCTCCAACAGGAATTAAGATTTAATTTGGAAGCTGCAAAGGTTAATTCACTAAGGCCTAAGAAAGAGGCATTGAAATCCAGCCTTCTAAACAAATGCAAATCAGAATATATGTTAATCAGGTTCTTGTCACTTCAGTTTACTGAGTTGGGGCAAAGACAGCTATTTACATAGCCAGATTATTCATCTCAAGCAAATCTAAGTTTATTGCAAAAAAAAATTTCTTTATTTAAAAAATTACTTCCTTCTAAATTCATGCAAGGATCAAACTAAAAATCATAAGGAAATTCATATGGCAAATCAGAAGGTAAGCAGGTAAACTGTGAAGGCTTAACAGGCCATTGTTATGAGGAATTTAAATGCAATTCACCTGAGTAGGAAGACACTTTAAGTATCAGAATCAATTTGCAACAGAGATAATTTCTAAACACCTTTGCTAATAAAACCACAGGTCTAAGCAAAATTAATAACTTAATGAAACAATTCTGAGACACTTTAAAAATTCAGAAAAGCCTAGTTTGAAAAGATATTTTGCGATTCTGTAGTCAAACAGTAAAAGATTTTTTTTTTTTTATCAGCAAACCTCTACACTCTTTTAGCATTGAAAAAGGGATCTAGGAAGTCCTTTGGTTGAGGTGCTGCCAGGTAAAGGAAGGAGGAAAAATCTGACTTTACAAAGATAATTACAACAGGATGAAATCACAGTGAAATAAAATTTAAGAATTTAAATTGTTCTAATTTAGGTTGGACATGGCAAAATTATAAAGGAATGTCTGATTATATTTCGTGATAGAGAAAGTTAGAAGAGTTAAAAATCTTTCTCTGACTTTTGTGATATCCTACAGAATATTGGGACAAGAGATGTTTTATTTACAATGAAATTTTGGTATAAATTACAATGTAGTTAAGGTGCAAACAGGAATTTTTAAGGTTTGGGCTTAGATATGAAGCTGCATGGATTTTTTTCTCTCAGCCATGTGACTTACCTTTAAACATAAGGTGACCTAGCAACCTAGAGGGTAGCATCCCAGCCACTGACGTTACAAGTTTTTAACTATGGAGGAATTATTAAAATTTTTTAAAACAGGACATAAGAGCAGCAAAGATAAAAAAAATTTAGTAGAGATTATTTAAAGAACCTGAATGAAGTTCAAAAACGTTATATAAAGTACATATTACTGCAACTTTATCCAAAAAGCAAATGATTTATAACTAGTATAGTTTCAATTATAAAAATAAGACACATTCTCAGCAGAGTGGAAGCATGGTTGGAAGGATTCAATCTGTTAACCAGTAGTTAATTACTAAGGTTATCCAGTAATTTGTTAATCAGTCCAGTGACTTATTAATGATTTAAAATGGGCAATACTGCCACTTACTCAAATTACAGATATTGAAGCTGATCATGATAGTAAGATGAGACCTATGATAATAATGCAAATTTAAATGTTACTTGCACAATGTGATCTATTTTTGCAGTAAAAACTAATAATTCTAGACACAGTATCGAGATATTTTCAGTTATGAAGCTAACTGTTATAGTTTAGAAATAATAACACCTGTACAACCACTTGATAATGCTGCATATACTTTTACAGCATAAGACCGAACTGTAATATTAATGATTGCACAATATGAATTTTTTTTTAAACCCTTACCTTCTGTCTTGGAGTCAATACTGTGTATTGGCTCCAAGGCAGAAGAGTGGTAAGGGCTAGGCAATGGGAGTTAAGTGACTTGCCCAGGGTCACACAGCTGGGAAGTGTCTGAGGCCAGATTTGAACCTAGGACCTCCCATCTCTAAGCCTGGCTCTCAATCCACTGAGCTACCCAGCTGCCCCGATAATATGAATTTTGGAAAAATCAAAAATTGTATACAGATAGACAAATACTTAAGATCACAGCACAAATGGGTAAAATCATACGTGATTTATGGTATGATGGTTTTATGATTATTGGTTTAAAAAAGCAAATGTTTATGCATCCATGCATTCTGTTTTGCAAAGTCAAACAAAACTAGCTGTGAAACTGCTTGCTTTGAGCAGATGGCTGCTAGCATTCTCTGCTATAACAGAGGGCCTCATCTATTGTACATCTATATCCTGTAGAAGCAAATGATATTCCTTGCCAATGCAAAATGTTGTGGATTATTTTCAGCTCTGAAAGGTATCCACTGCAGATTTTGGAACACAGGATGCATTCCAACATGCTCCTGAAATAAAAAAGGTTAATCATGGCAAGGTGATGGGAGATACTTACTCTCCTGGTTTATGGATTTAAGCTCAAAATGAAGAAGTGAGCAAAAGTGATTACAGAACTTGTAAAGAACTGTGCACAGTTGCCTATTACAAACATCTTGGGATAGCAGTGCTTTTAACAGCAATAGATGGGCTGAATCGAATAGCTCATGGCTTAAATGCAAGCTATGGCCAAAAGAGCTCCAAGGAATTTATAAGCCCTAAGGTTCAAAACTGAAGGTATATATGTTCAGTTACTTTCTAACTTTATAAGACCCAATGAGGCTTTCATTTAGGGTCGAGATTTTCTGTTTATTTTCTCAGATACGTGAAGTCTATGGAGGATGACCCAAAGCATCTGATGGCAAGAAAATCTGCTCAGAAAAAGGACAGACTGCAGAGGTGTCTGGCACAGGACACCAGAAAAACAGCACATGCACTGTAAAGGCAACAACACGGCCTCATAGGCAGGTCTAACACACTATCCACAGAAATGTACTTATATGAAAAACAATTTAACTACAGAAGAATATCATTGAGTCACTGACAGATATTCTGTTCTATGAATATATGAGTATTTGTTATAAGATCTAACTTTATCACATGACTGGGATATGCAAATCAAAAAACTTGAAAACAAACAAATTAAATGCCCCCAGAAGAAAACCAAATTCGAGATCCTAAAAATAAAGGGAGAAATTAATAAAATCTAAAGTGACGAAGCGGCACTTTAAAAAAAATCCAAACAAAATAGAGAAAGTATTCGTGATTGATTCAGATCTCTCACTAGTATAGTTTTACCATATATTTCCTCCTTCAATTCTCCTAGTTTCTCCATTACAAATTTGGATTCAATGCCATTTGGCCATACATGTTGATTAGTGTTATTTCCTGATTATCAATACTCACTTTTATCAGGATGTATTTACCTTCCCTATCCCTTAAAAAATTTTTTTTTTTATTTGAGCATTTCCAAACATTATTCACTTGAAACAAAGATCATTTCTTTTCCTCCCACCCCAGAACTCTCCCATACCTGATGCAGGATTCCATTGGGTATTACATGTGTTCTTGAATCAAACCCATTTCCATGTTGTTGGTATTTACATTAGAGTGTTCATTTAGAGTCTCTCCTCAGACATCTCCCCTCAAACACGGCAGTCAAGCAGTTGCTTATCCTCAGTGTTTTTACTCCCACAGTTTGTCCTCTACTTGTGGATGTTTTTCTCCTAGATCCCTGCAGATTTTCAGGGACATTGCATTGCCACCCCACCCCTCTTTCTCTGGTCCTCCCTCCCCCTCCACACTCTTATACTTTTCCTACTCCGTAGCCAGTCTAGGGGTCTTCAGCCCTCTAGTCTTCTCCTCTCCCCCCCCCTTCACTTCTTTCTTTTTTCTCCCTCTGTCCTCTCCATTCCTTTCTCATTCTCTCCTTTTTCTCCCTTCTTGTCCTCCTCTCTCTCTCTCTCTCTCACACACACACACACACACACACAGACACACACACACACAAACATGTTTCCTCTAGTCTTCCCCTGACTCTTCCCCTGGCTTTCTATCACACAATCTCTCGCTCTCTCTTTCCCCTTTAATTCTTTACTGTGTCTCTCTCCCTCCCTCCCATCTCTCTTCTCTTTCATCCACTGTGTCACTTGTCCTCTCTCTCTGTGTCTATCCTCCGTCTCCATTTTTAGACATCTCAGGCCCAGTCTCTCTCCCAGTCGCTGTCTGTCTCTTGTGTGATTCTCCCTTTATTTTACTTTGTCTCTGGGTGCTTCTCTCTGGATCTCACCCTCTTTTCTCTCTGATTCTTTTTCCTTCTATCCACTCCTCTTCCCCCTCCCTCTATTGCTCTTTCCCTTCTTTTTGTGTCTTCCTCTTCCTCTCTATCCCCTCTCTACCTTACTTCTAGTCCCCATCTCCTTCTCTTTTGCTCTCCCCATGGACCCAGAGCCCAGAATGAGGGAAACTTCAAATACCTTCCCCATCAGCTTTTCCCTCTTCCCCCACCCCCTCCCCTTCCCCTTTCTCTCCCACTCATTCCCTTTCCCTCCCTTCTCTCTAGCCATATTTCTCTCTTCCTTCCCCCTCTCTACTTCTTCCTTCTCTACCCTTCCCAACTTTCATCCCCACTCTCTTCTCCACTTCTATCTCCGCCTTTCCTGGATATCTGGTCTAGGTTTCTTTTTACCTCTAGTCTTTTCCTCCCAGCTTGCTCACTCTCTCTCTCTCTGTCTCTCTCTCTCTGTCTCTCTCTCTGTCTCTCTCTCTCTCTGTCTCTCTCTCTGTCTCTCTCTCTGTCTCTCTCTCTCTCTCTCTCTCTCTCTCTCTCTCTAAGTATCTTTCCATGATTTTTTCTCCCTCTCCCTTCTCCATCCCTTTCTCATTGTCTCCTCTTTCTCCCCTCCTGTCCCCTCCCTGTCCTTGCTCCATCCTCTTGCCATCCCCTGACTCTTCCCCTGGCCTCTTCACCTTTCCCGCTTTTCCCCAACTCCATCCTCCCCTGAGACTCTTCCCCCCGCCCCCACTTTCCTGACTTTTCCATTACCTACTCTCTCATACCTTCCCCTCTTTCGTTGCCACACCCACTCCCCTCCCCTTCCCTTCCTTCTTTCCCTCTGCATCCCCCCTCTCTTCTCCCCTCCCCTCTTTATCTTCTTTCCCAGGTCTATCTCTTTTTTTATTCACGCTTCTCAACCTGTTTTTCTACTTCCCTTTTTACTGGGGCGTCTACGGAGGACTCCGGCACTGCATTTACACTCTTGGAGGGCAACAGCAATCGCACATCCAGGATCAGCCAAAGGAAAGAAATCCCTGGCTTCTCCTTGGACAGGGAAATGCGGGAAACAGCCTCGCAATGGACAGGCTTGCTTGAAACAACAAAGGACCTCCGCCTTCACCCTGGAGTTTGCTCACCGGAGCAAACACGAGTCCATACAGAGACATTCTCCAGAACACAAAAGGGTCTTCCAACCTCACTTACCAAAGGGATCAGGCAGAAATTAGGGCAAAAGCCATGAAAGGGTTCAAGTCAACAAAATCGAGTGCGTGCCGCGCAAGAAAAGCAGCACAGGAGGCGCCGGAGGCTCAGAGCTCACAAAAGACCGATAGTGAAAAAAGACAGGGTCCTTTTCCAAGGGGCTGAAAGGTTTACCACGGAAGTTGGAGCAAAAGCAGGTCAACTTTTCTCCCAGGAAAACCCGGAGAAACTGAAAGGAACCGCCCACCCAGCAATGGCCAAGCAAAGATTCTGATTGGACGACGGACAGGTGAGTAAGATTCCAACTTCCCTAGCCGCAGAGGGGCGTGTGTGGGAGGGACCACAAGCCGAGGGGGGGGGGGGGCTGCTGGTCCCAGATACCAACACCACACTTGCACCCGGGGAAACGCAGGACCAAATGGAGAAACTTGCTGGCCCTTAGCGAGTGCCCAGGTGGCGGGCAACCTCGCATGCCTTCCTGACACGTTTTCCCCCTCGCCAGACTCCCCTGCCCAGTAAATACTTTGTTCTTTTCTTAATACAATGCCTCTCTGAAAGGGCTCATCCCATGGAACTTATGGCAAAATTTAATCGACATACTATTTTCCCTTGAGTTTTTGATTATTGTAATTATAATATTATATTTCCTTGAAGAATTCATTTCTCAGTCAAAACAATAAATTGCTCCCTCTAATATCCAACAAATTTTAGAACAAAATACTCAGCAGGAGCTTATAGAGGAACTTATGGAGGGACGTCATGGGGAGATTGTAACTTTTATGAGAAGTATTAAATGAGAGTTAAGAACATTATCAGAAACTCTGGACACAGCTCCCCTGCCCCCTTTGCCTCAGAAAATCCTAATTCTAACCAACCAACTCTAAGTTCACACCCCACCCACACTTCCAACCCTACATAATTGACTCGAAGTTCATACCCTAACCATACTTCTGATCTTAATCCCTCTACTTCACACCTGATTCCTCCAATCCAAATACCTCTGTATCCTTTCATACTTCTTCCTTGGCTCCTCCTTCCCACCCTACACAATCCACTTTAAGTTCACATTCCAACTTAAATTCACACCCTACCTCTGATTTTTCTGGCACTATGGGACAACAACAAACCCTTTCTCTCAGTGTGCCCAACTCTTCTATTTCTCATACTTACTCCACTGAGAATGGAGCAACAATCCTAGAAACAGGAATACCAAATAATTCAGATAGCTTATTTCCTTTAAGGGAAGTACCCACTTTTAATAAAAATGGAAACTTGGTATCTGTAAGACATCATACACCTTTTAGCCCTGAGGATTTAAAAAAATTGAAGGAAGATATGCCATCATTTGAGGACGAACCAATATTAATTATAAAAAATTAGAGAACATATTCAGAACATTTGACCCCACTTGGTTGGATGTTGAGAATTTATTAGAATCATTATTAACAAAGAGAGAGAAAAATAACATCGTCTCTCTGGCTAATGAAAAGCGAGGTAGAAGAGGACATTATTGGCCAACTGAAGATCCACATTGGAACCCAAATGTTGAACTAGATCACACAAAACTAAACCAGGCCAGAGAAGCATTATTGACAGCCATGAGAGCTTGCTCTGATAGACCTGAAAAATGGTCAAAATTTGAAAATGCCCGACAACATATTGATGAAACACCCTCCCAGTTTATGGACAGACTTATTGATGTAGGGAATACACATATGGACCTTGATTTATCCAGAGAAAGAGACATTAGACAAATACGTAGGCAATTTGTTAAGAATTGTTGTTCAGTGGTAAAAGACTACTTTAGAACTAGCTGTCCTAATTGGGACTCTATGGACCTCGAAGAAATGAGGAGAGTAGCAACCTATGTTTATAAAGGTCGTGTAAAAAGACCTGAGGAAGACGATACATCAGTGGAAGATTTAAAGAAAGAAATTGAAATGTTAAAGAGAAAATTGAAAAATAAAGGAGAGACTATAGCCCCTTTGTGGGAATTCACAAATAAATCAGTAACTTGCCATTTCTGTGAGAAGAAGGGCCACAAAATGAAGGAATGTAGAACCTTTCTTAAGATGATCGGAAGAAATACACAGTTCAATAACAGCTTTAGAAATAATAACTATAGAAATGATGATAATGGTCATAGAAACCAGAACAATTATAGAAATGATAATGGTCATAGAAACCAGAATTTTAGAAATTTAGAAATTATTATAATGATTATGGAAATAACTATAATGAATATAGAAAGAAGAACTTTAGAAACCAGAATTATAGAAATAGGAATTTGAAAAATAATGACAATGCTCCAAATGAAGAAAATTATAATGACCAACAATAATATATGAGAAATGGAGCTCATCCAATGCTAATACTCGAGGTGCTAATGACCCTCAGAGAGGTGCCCTTCAGGAGGGTGCCCAAGGAGCTTCCCAAATATATTGAAGGTGGTTCTTCTTGGACTCTATTGATTTTGTTGATATTAATTAACCATTTTCCGTTTTTCTCCACTCCAAATAGTAGGAAAGGATGAACCAGAACTTAAAACTATGATTGGAACATTATGCACTGAGACACATTTAAAATGGCCTGAAATTCTACCTCTGGCCCTATTTTATCTTAGAAGCAAGCCTAGAGGAGACTTACACATCTCACCATTTGAGATGCTTTTTGGACATTCTCCTATACAGGCTAAACCTTTTCCCCCTGCATATACCTCACTATTAGGGGGAGATACTACTATTGCTTCCTATATACAGGAGTTACAGCACAAACTATGTGAACTTCATGAATCCGGAGCTGCAGTACAAGCCAGACCACTAGATTTTTCTCTGCATGACCTGAACCCAGGAGACAAAGTTTATATTAAGAATTTCAAGGAACTGGAGCAACTCAGCCTTCCTGGGAAGGACCATTCCAAATATTGTTAACTACTCCAACATCTATAAAGGTTGGAGAGAAGGACTCTTGGATTCATTGCTTACATGTGAAGAAAGCATCTTCTGCCGAGACCAATTGACTGACTGTACCCTATCATATGCATTGGAGATAATAATCCATAGACAAATGGATGATGTTTTTTGAGAACACATTGAATTACTGATTTTTTCCTTATTTTTAATTATTGCTTTTCTTTTTTTGATTAGAATATTTGATTTTTTCTCATTTCTTGTACTAAAGGTACATATAATTAATATTAATATTTTTTCTGCAGTAATACAAGTTAATACATATTCCTGCTATAATTTCAATGCATAACCAAAAGCTTTAAACTATGGGAACCTGCCATTTATTGATAAAATATTATGGGATGGTGATTAATGTATCTGATTCCAGAAAAAGGGATGAAAAACAAGGAGCACAGACTTAACCTGAAAAGTTCCAAAAAGAGGAGGAAATACTAATGTGAGACTCAAGGTTGCGACGCTTGACATATGTTAAGTCGTAGGACTTCCTTGTATCTACACTCTTTGTGAAGTACTCATACAAGTACAAAATTTGACTATCATGTTGGCTCCCTATATCCCTGAGATTGACAAAAAATTAGTTGTAGATAAGAGAGTGGGAGCCATAAAATGTGATAATTAAAATGTTTGGGAGCAAGGGAAATATATAACAATTATGACCGCTGAAATATGTTTTCTACTGTGTCTTGGTTTTATATAAATATAAGATGGTTGCCAGGGAATATATTCCCAATTTATGAATATGCCCAAGCCAACTGGGTTTTATAGAGAAATTTAATTTATAATATACTGATTAATCAATAGGAAAAGAGAGAAAGGAAGAAAGGAATAAGAATGAAGGGCCTGAAGCCAATAAGGCCTAGACCTCAGTCCTAAGAGATAAATCAGTCAGTTAGTTTTATCACTCACCCAAGATCTCTCTAGGTAAGGCTTCTCATGCCAACCTCAGGCTCCAACTTCAAGAGAGCCTCCTTTTCAAGAAATGTTTCCAGAGAATTCTCCTCCTGAGTTCTCCTTCCACAGCCTCCTTCAAGACTTCTCCAGGAGCTCTCCCTCCAGGACCTCTCTCCTCTCAGACCTCCTCCAGAGCATCAACTTCCTTCAGTCCTCAGACCCCACTATCTTTGAGCAAAAAATCTAAGTTCCCTCCCCTCAGTTCTCATATCTACCAATCACTGTTGATCTCTCCCCTGTGCCAATGGTGGCTCTAGCTTAACCCAGCACCACCCAGAGGTCTGCCCCTTTGCACATGTCTGTTGAAGGTCATATTCTCAAATAATTAAATCTTGATCTTTGCTGCAGCCCTTCCTAAATCCTGTTCCTCTGAGTAGGGTGGAGATTGTAGTTTCCAAGACCTGATTCTGTCATTCCAAGTGTCTCTATTGTATCAATTCTAAAATCAATCATGACTCAAAGAACTTCCTGTTCTATGCTTAATCATAGGTCAAATAATCTTAAGTAGGGAGGAAAAGGATCCTCCCCTGCCAAGGAGTTTCATATTCCAATAGAGTTCTTACTATCAGTAGGAGATTTTTTCAAGTATGAAATTTCCCAATAGGGGAAATTTCCAACATACATAAGTCTAAGAAATTTTAAGGTTTACAATACCCATCAAAACTGACTATATTCTTACAGGGGAAAGTATGGTCATTTAACACAACAGAAGAGTTCCAAGCATTCATAAATAAAAGACCAGACCTGAACAGAAAATTTGAAGTCCAACCACAGAACTCAAGAGAATCATCAAAAGGTAATTTAAAAAAAGGAGAAAAACAACAACAACAAAAATTTTTTTATGAGACTCAATAAGTTAAAATGATATGTATCCCTATAAAAAAAGAGGTCATTGGCAACTCTAAAAAACTGTTGCTATCACCTAAGCAGCTAGAAGAACTACACTCAGAGGATACAGTGACAAACTGTATAGGAAGAAAGGATAAGAAATAAATAGGTATATAGATATATGCATGCATAAATACATATACATGTGTATGTATATATATATATATATACACATGACTAAAGCTAAAAAAAGAAAAGAAGTTATGACTAAAAGAAATGGGAAAAGAAACAAATGGGGGTAAATTTATATGTCACAAAGAAGCTCATGGTGGGAGTGGGGAGAACATCGACACACTGGAATGGTAAAGAGGTGGGAGATAGGAAATACTCACCTCTTATGTACTTTGAAACTGACCCAAAGAGGGAAGAACATCCAATCCATTGGGGAAGAGAATAGATTTGTACCCTATAGTGGAGTAGAAGGGTAAAAAAAAAGACAGAGCAGGAAAAGTTAGAGAGGGAGAAAGAGGAGAGGAGTATGACTAGAGGACTCTGTTAAGAGAGTATGGATAGCCCCTGGTATAACTACCATAGCCTCTAAAGTGTGTTCATCCTGCCCTACCTGCCAGGCATATAACCAACATGCCTTTCGTGGTAAAGCCTTTGGTGGACGTCCTCTGGCTTACACACCTTTTGAGCACCTGCAGATAGATTTTATAACGATGCCAAAGGCTGGACAATATAAATTTTGTTTGGTCATAGTAGACCAACTGACCAGATGGCCAGAAGCATTTCCTACAGCCCGAGCCACAGCAGCTTTTGTTGCTAAGGTGCTTTTAAAAGAAATTATTCCTCGCTTTGGCCTACCAGCACGTATTGATTCCGATAGGGGGAGTCATTTTACTGATTCTGTTTTAAACCAGATATATTCTTGCTTGGGGATAACTCCAAAATTCCATGTTCCATATCATCCCCAGAGCTCAGGCCAAGTTGAGAGGATGAACAAAGAACTTAAAACTATGATTGGAAAATTATGCACTGAGACACATTTAAAATGGCCTGAAATTCTCCCTCTGGCCCTATTTTATCTTAGAAGCAGGCCTAGAGGAGACACATATTTCACCATTTGAGATGCTTTTTGGACATCCGCCTATACAGGCTAAGCCTTTCTCCCCGGCTTATACATCGCTATTAGGGGGAGATATTACTATTGCTTCCTATATACAGGAATTACAGCATAAACTGCGTGAGCTACATGAATCCGGAGCTGCAGTACAAGCTGGACCATTAGACTTTTCTCTGCATGACCTGAACCCAGGAGATAAAGTTTATATTAAGAATTTCAAGCGTACAGGAGCAACCCAGCCTTCCTGGGAAGGACCATTCCAAATATTGTTAACTACTCCAACATCTATAAAGGTTGGAGAAAAGGACTCTTGGATTCACTGTTCTCATGTAAAGAGAGCATCTTCTGTTGAGACTCATTGACTGTATCTTATACATGCATTGGAGAAAACTACCCATTGACAAGTGAAACTGTTTTATTCTGCTTTTGACACATTGAATTCCTAAATTTAATTTTTTTCCTTTTTTCCTTTTTTCCTTCTTTTATTATTATTATTTTTACATTATTTTATTTTTTCCCTTTTTCTCATTTCTATGTACTTAAGGTACATATGATCAATATTAATTTTATTCTACAATATTAGTTTAAATATATATACTTGCTGTTATTATTAACACGCACCCAAACAGCTTTAGACTATGGGAACCTGCCATTTATTGATAATTGTTGTGGGACTATGATTAATGTTTGTGTCTGATTCTAGGAACGAGATCAAACAAGGAGCACAGAGATAACCTGGATAATGCCAAAAGAGCTCACAGGTCTAAAAATCAAAAGACCAATCCAGGTAGGATTAATGCATTTCTAAGCCAATACTAAGGACTTGAACCTAGTGTGAGACTCAGGGTTGCGACACTTGACAGACGTTAAGATGTAGGCCTTCCCTGTATCCACACTCTTCGTGAAAATACCTACAGACAAGTACCTAAGGTTGGCTACCATCCTGGCTCCATCCATCCCTGAGAACGAAGGTAAAATCAGACGAGGGAATAACACTTCCCTAGATATAAAATAAAAATCTGGTCCTCTTTTTTCTCTCCTATAGTATGGCAACTTCCTGTAGCCTTGGCTGCAAATGGGGAAGTAAAATATACTGCATTCTGTCCTACAGACTTGTGGGATTAGAAATTACTTAACTGGACCCTAATACAGGGGCCTGTGGAAAAATTAAAAAAAAAAATTTTTTTTATTCTTGCTTTCTCAAATTTTGTATACATAGATTTTTTGATTTTGATACTGATTTTGAATTCTTCATTAATATAAATATGCATATATAAAGGGTCTATATTTTTCCCTTAATTTTTTCCCTTTTTCTTCTTTTAATTTTGAATTTTTATTTTATTTTCATTTTGTTTTGTTTTCTTTTGGATTAACTCACACACTCCCACAACAAAAACTTGAATCCTCAGCTGGACTCAGTGTTTATTCAACACTTTCTTCAGGAGGGATTGTATTTCATCAAATCCAAAATTTAAATTTTGTTCGAGAGAGAAATCTTCAGAGAAGAAGCTTGCTAACTAACTGAATCCAGAGAATGAACTGTTTGCAGAAAGATATCTAAAGCTTTTCACTACAGGAAGATCCAGAATGAACCTTGGGGTGTGGTTGATTGAACATTTTTGAATGTACACTCTTATGCCAAAGGGGACTGCCCCCTAATTGGCTTTTGTCAATGCGCCCAGCAAAACATTGGTTTGCTGTCCTTCTCTCTCCTCTATTTCCCCATATTTACAACTATTACAATTTTCCTCTTAGTGGAAAAAATTTTTGTATACACTTATAGTTAGAAATTTTTGGGGTGCAGTATGCTTATGTTTAGTGATCAATTGGGGAGACTAGTCTCCCAATCATCATCAGGGGGGATTGTGAATTTTAAAAGTCTCCATCTTGGTCTAGCACCGAAAAATTGTGCACACCCACACTACACGGGCATGCGCTAGTCAATGACAAATCAGAAATAACTAACTGCCCACCTGGGCTGTCCTAAGCCAAGCTAAAACCAACCATTGGATTTTGTGAGACACAGGAAGTGAGGTAGGGAACAGCCTCTGGAATTCGCGGACTTCCTGTGGAGAGAGCTAGACGGGGTTGGTGTTAGGAGCTTGGAGAGAGAGGACGCCCGCAGACAGCTTTCCTTCAGATCGGTCACGTGAGTTAAGGACTGATTCTTTCCACCTGGGCCTTTAGGCCTAAAACTCCCTCTGCCTTGGTCAGAGGTTGAGTAGCCTCTTTTCCCTTTTCTCTTTTCTCCTTCTCTCCCTCTCCTTTTCCCTACTCCCGTTGTGATTAAACCTCCATAAACTCCATTCTAACTTGAGTGTTCATTTTAGGAATTTCATAAGTAAATTCCTTGGCGGCCATTGTTCAATATTACAGAAATCTTGTAGCCACATTTTAGCCATTACAATATTATAACCCTCTCCCAGAGGCCTAAAATTTCCACCATTCCACCACTAAACGTAAATAGGTTTTTAAACCATAAATACGTTTCTGACATTAAATCTAACTATAACCCTAACTCTAATGCTAACCCTAACATTAACCCTAACTCTAACATTAACCCAAACCATAAATACGTTTCTAACCCTTACCAGAATTGTGTTTCTATCCCTAATCCTAATATTAAATACTTTTCTAACCCTAACCCTAACCCTAAATCTACCCCTAACACTAACCCTAACCGTAACCCTAATCCTACACCTAAAACTAAATATGGTTTTAACCCTAACGCTAACCCTAACCTTAACCATAACCATAAATATGTGCCGATTTATCCCGATTTCTGTCCTTCCTAACATTAACCCTAAGCCAAACTCTAACCCTAACTCTAAATATGTTTGTGAACCTAACTATAACCCTAACCATAACTATAACCCTATCCCTAAGCCCTAAACCTAAACCTAAATACATTTCTAACCGTACCCGTAACCCTAACCTTATCCCTAACCCAAACCGTAAATACTGCAAACCCTAAACTTATCCCTAACCCTATATACGTTTTTAAAATGTAAATATGTTTCTAACCCTAACTCTAACCATAAACCTAACTCTAACACTAAACTTAACCCTAACCCTAACCCTAACCCTAACCCTAAACCCTAATGCTGACCCTAACCCTAACCCTAAATACTCTCAAACCCTAAACTTATCCCTAACCCTAAATAGATTTTTAAAATATAAATATGTTTCTAACCCTAACTCTAACCATAAACCTAACTCTAACACTAACCTTAACCCTAACCCTAACCCTAAATACATTTTAACCCTACCCCTACCCCTAACTCTAACACTAACCCCTAACCCTAACCCGAAACCAAACCCTAACCCTTACCTTACCCAAACCCTAACTCTAACCCTAACCCTAAATATGTGCCAATTTCTGTCCTACCCTAACCCTAACCCTAACTCGAACCCTAACCATAACCATGAACCTAACCCTAACCATAACCCTAACCCTAACCGTAAATTCGTTACTAACCCTAACCCTCACTTTAACTCTAACCCTAACCATAACCATAACCCTAATCCCTAACTCTAATCCTAACCCTAACCCTAAATACCCTAACCCTAACACTAACACTAAAGCTAATCCTAACCCTAACCATGAACATAAACCTAACCCTAAATCTAACCCTAACCCTAACCCTAACCCTAAATATGTGCTGATTTCTGTCCTACCCTAACCCTAACCCTAACCCTAATGATAACCCTAACACTAACCCTAACCCTAAATACTGTCAAACCCTAAACTTATCCCTAACCCTAAATACGTTTTTAAAACATAAATGTTTCTAACCCTAACTCTAACCATAAACCTAACTCTAACACTAACCTTAACCCTAACCCTAACTCTAACCCAAACCCTAACCCTAAACCTAACCCTAACCCTTAATACCCTAACCCTTACCCTAACCCTAACCCTAACACTAAACCTAAACATGTGCAGATTTCTGCCAATTTCTGTCCTACCGATTCCTGCCGATTTTTGCCAATTTCTGTCCTGTACTGTCAAACCATAAACCTACCACTAAACCTAAATAGGTTTTTAAACCATAAATACGTTTCTAACCCTAAATCTAACCATAACCCTAACTCTAACGCTAACCCTAACACTAACCCTTGTGACATGGAAATCACTTTAAAAGACTGATATATATTAATTTAAGGTCGCCAAGGAATTCAGCTATGTAATTCCTAAATGAAAACTCAAGTCAGCCGTCAACCTTTTATAGAGTTTAATTACAAACAGGAAGAAGAAAGGAATTGAGAGACAGAGACAGAGACAGAGAGAGACAGAGAGAGAGAGAGAGACAGAGACAGAGAGAGACAGAGAGAGAGAGAGAGAGACAGAGACAGAGAGAGACAGAGAGAGAGAGAGAGAGAGAGGGGAGAGAAGTGAATAGGGCTTAAATACCTCCTCTGTTTAGGCTGGGCCAAAAGGCCCAAGCCCTTATATAGCTTGGGCAAAGAAAGGAGATCAGTCCCTATTACTCACGTGACCAAAATGGAGAAACAGTCTCCCGGGCCTCCACCTCCAGCTTCCTTCAGAGCAAGCTTCTCAGAGCACCTCTCCAACCACTCAGAGCCAAAACTCTCCAACCAACCCCCTCAGTCCTCAGACCCCTCTATCTTTAAGGAAACTATCCAAGTTCCCTCCCCTCTGTTCTCACATCTACCAATCACTGTCCATTTTCCCTGTGCCAATGGTGGCTCTAGGTCAACCCAGGACCGCCCAGAGGTCTGTGGCTTTGTACATGTCTGTTGGAGGTCATATTCTCAAATAATTAAATTTTGAACAATTAACTCGATATTATTATACAGGAGATTATAAAAGAAAATTGCCCTCACGTTTTGGAGCAAGGGGGCAAAATAGAAATAGAAAGGATTCATAGAACACCTTCTATACTAAATCCCCAAAAGACAACCCCTAGGAATGTAATTGCCAAATTCAAGAGCTTCCAACTAAAGGAGAAAATCCTACAAGAAGCCAAGAAGAAGAGCTTCAGCTATAAGGGGGCTCCCATAAGGATCACACACGACTTAGCGGCTAACACACTAAGAGACCGCAAAGCATGGAACACGATATTTAGAAAGGCAAGAGAGCTGGGTCTCCAACCAAGAATCAACTACCCAGCAAAACTGACTATATACTTCCAGGGGAAAGTATGGGCATTCAACAAAATAGAAGATTTCCAACCATATGCTAAGAAAAGACCAGAGCTCTGTGGAAACTTCGATACCCAAGCACAGAAAGCAAGAGAAATATGAAAAGGTAAATATTCAAGAAAGGGAAAAGGAGATAAATCTTATCTTTTTCTTTAAGTCAAACTCTATTCTATAAGGACTACATTTACATCAAATTATATATATTAATATGTGGGGAAAATGTTTTGTGTAACTCTCATAAATTGTATCATCATAAGGGTAGTTAGAAGAAACATGCATAGGGAAAGATTGGGGCATTAAGAAGATTTGGGGAAAGTTGGGACAAAGAAAGGAAAAGGGAGGGGGGAACCGCGATAATACTAAGATTAACTTCAAGAAATACGGGGGGGGGATCAATAGAATAATCTTTCCCATATAAAGATCAGGGGGGGAAGCGGTACACAGAGGGGAGAAAGCAAAGGAAGGAAAAGGCCGTGAGAGAGTATCAAAAAAAGTGCATTGAAAGAGGAGAACCATCAGGAAATGGGGGGCGCTGTAGTGTGGAGTTGGGAAAGAGAGTTCAGGACAGGGTAGGCTAAGGGGAAGGAGTGAGGAGGGTGACAAAGTGATGGATCAGGGGACAAGAGTGGAGAAAGAAGAGAGAATCAGAAGAGGGTGAAATGAAAGAATGGAAAGACAGTTGAAGAAAAGAGAGACGGGGAGGAGAAGAGTAGAGGGATGAAGAGGTCGAGACAGCACACAGAGTAGGAAAAGGATAGGAGTTGTAGTCAAAAGGGGAGAGGGGTAGGATGGATCAGAGAAAGGTTGGATGTAGAAGAAGAGGAGAGGGGATAAACCTTGGAAAGGACAGAGCAGGGAAAGGTAGAGGGGGAAAGAGGTATTGAAGATGGCTAGAGGGAAGAAAAGAGAGTGGGAGAGAAAAGGGCATAAAATATGTGGGATAGTGAACCAAATATGTTCTCTTACCAGTCACCAGAATGTTGAAAATATATAAGTACTCAAAGATCTTTTTGCCTCTGGTCTGAGCAATATAACAACTGAAATCTCTGCCACACTTTGACCTGGACTCTAAAACAGAAATAGCTTTGGAGAAGTACACAGAAAATTCTATTTCAGAACTTTGAACACTGAGTATTCCACTACATAATAGCTGCAATTGTTCAACAAAGTAGATTCTCTCTGTAGTCAGTAGTTACCCAAGAAGTACAGTTTTAATACAGGGCTAGAAATCGACTAGAAATTGAATATAGAAGTCAGAGAAAATGTCCCCATAAAACTAAGGTAAATTCACCAATTTCTCCTGCGTTGTCAAATATAGTAGTTGTTGGCTCTGGGTAACCGAGGATGACGATTTTCTCTGTGCGTTTTCGTTTATGGTGTGAGATTTAAAATGGTTGAGGTCTTAAACTGTAGTGATTAAAATCGTGGAAGATATAAATGATGATAGATATAAGAGAGGGTGAGTAAAATTTGACCTCAGAAATATGTTTCACTACAGTATCTTGGGTACAAAATCAAATATAAGGTGGTCCGCAGGGAAATATTCCCAATTATTCAAATACCCATGTCAATTGGGTTTTATAGAGATTTTAATTAACAATACAATGAGTAATCAAAGAAAGAGATAGAGAGTAAGAAAGGAATAAGTATGAAGGGCTTCAAAGCCAATATGGCCTAGACCTGAGTCTTAAAAGAGAAATCAGACAGTTTTTTATAACTCATCATAATATCTGTTTAAGTAAGGATTTTTTTTTAAACCCTTACCTTCTGTCTTGGAGTCAATAGTGTGTATTGGCTCCAAGGCAGAAGAGTGGTAAGGGCTAGGCAATGGGGGTCAAGTGACTTGCCCAGGGTCACAAAGCTAGGAAGTGGCTGAGGCCAGATTTGAACCTAGGACCTCCCATCTCTAGGCCTGGCTCTCAATCCACTGAGCTACCCAGCTGCCCCCTAAGTAAGGATTTCTAATGACACCAGGCCAGCAGCATCTCAGCTGCTTTCACCAGCTCCCTCCTCCATCTGAATGTTTCAGAAGCAGCCTCCTCAGAATGAGTCTCTCCAATCTGAATGTTTCAGAATGACTTTCCAGCTCTTCCCTGAGCTCTTCTTTTTAAGGGCAAAATCTTCTCTGTCACCTCCCCTAAGTCCTTACATCTACCAATCACTATAGATGTTTTCTAAAGGACCGTCCATTTTGAATTCACAGCTGAGTAGTTTTAATCTCTTTAGTAAGTCAGGGAAAAAATGCTGCTGTGTCGACAAATTTCATTAGAAAGAACCTCTGAATAAGTTATCACCCTTGTAGTTTTAAGTAGTTTACACGTTGCCCCACCTTTATAGGTAATGTTCAAGCCCCACGTACCTTTGCCTCCGTGGGGTACTGGGGAGTCCTTCTGTTCCTCCAAAGGTGATTTTATGCTCCTTTGATGTAGTCTATTTCATTTGGGGCCGGGGAGAGGAAGCGTGTGGCGTCTAGATTGTAACCATGATTACCCAGAAGTCCGGGGGCATACCTTTTGATTTGAGTCCAGAAGGAGGGTTCCCCACCTGTGTCCTATTGTGAAGTCTGAATTCCAGTCCCCTAGCAGCATTCAGTTTGTGATCAGTAAGGAAGGGTTTTCAGAGGTCTGAACTTCGGCTGCTTCTAAACCCCCATCTTGACTCCAACTCCTTCCAATAAGAATTTTTCATAGAATAAGAGCAAGGTGTAGATACAGAAGGGGAGAGGGAATGTACAGAAAAAACATACAAATTCCAAAAGAAAAATATGCAATGGACACAGTGTCCAGAACAGCTGAAAATAACTTCAAAAACAAATTGAGAGAGGTAGTGGAAAAGTTAGGAACAAAAAAAGAAAAGAATGCAAGAAGAAATGGGCCAATTGGGAAAGGGGAATCAAAAACTGACAGAAGGAAATAAGGCCTTAAAATGAGAACTGACTATCGAGAAACTAATATCATCTTGAGAAGTCAAGAAAAAATGAAGGAAATTCAAAGGAATGATAATGAAAAACTTCAAATATCTTATTTTTAAAATTAATTTATTTAGCCAATTTAGAACATTATTCCTTGATTACGGGGGTTTGTGGGGTGCTCAGGGACGAGTAGTATCTCTGGTATGGAGGGCTTGTCATGCCCTCTTAGGGCAGCTATCCAACCTCTGACCCTCACCTGACACCCAGCTCTCACTTGTAGCTCCTAGTAGCTGCTAGCATGCGGCAGCAGCCACACCCTGGCCAAAGGCTTCGACAGGCCGGCTAAACCTTGTGAGGGTAGCCATCGGGTCGTAGACCCCTGGTGAACTAAGGGTTTGCTCCCCCAGCATGTGAAGACTGCTTTGTCCAACCAGACGGAAGAAACCAATAAGAAGGTTCAGTGTCTGAGAGGGCGACGCAGCAAAGCACTGTGGAGTGTTTAGGGCATGTTGGAGCACAAAAGACAACCAGACCATTCAATCCCGCTGAGGAAGTCTCCAGGTATAACGATTTTTCATGCCAATGGACCCAGGCTTCCAACACTGAGACAGCGGGACTGTCTCTCTGCATCGACTTTTCCTCTTAAATCTCCTTCACGCACAAGTGTTTTTGTGCACACCTCTACAACACAGATGAAAGGGCACAAAGACATTCCTCATTCTCACTTACCGAGAGACTACTACTACACTGGTTACAATAATCACAATATTTCCCGCCCTCGCCTCCACCCACCCTTCACGAAGCCAACACAAAATTTCATTGGGTATTACTTGTGTCCTTGACCAGAACCTATTTCTATGCTATTTATGTTTGCACTACGATGTTCATTTAGAGTCTACATCACCAACCATATCCCTTCAACGCATGCAATCAAGGAGTTGGTTTTTTTCAGTGTTATTACTCCCACAATGTTTCCTCTGAATGCGGAGAGTTGTTTTTCTCGTGGATTCCCCCATGTTCTTCAGGATCCCTTCATTGCCAATAGTGAAGCAGGCCATTATGATCGATTTTACCACAGAGTATCAGTCTCTATGGACAATGTTCATATCCCTTCCCCATTTATCAAGTGGAGAATGGCTTGAATTTTTGTACAATCGTAGCTCTTTATTAATTGGAGTAAAGACCTTTGTCAGAGGTTTTTGTAATGAAGATTGTTTCCCAAGTTGTTGCTTCCCTTCTAATTTTGGATGAATGAGTTTTGTTTGTACAAAACCTTTTTAATTTTATGTAATCAAAATTGTTGATTATACATTTTGTGATTTTTTCTACCTCTTGCTTTGTTTTAAAGTCTTTCGCAAAGATCTGACAGGTATACTATTCTGTGTTCACCTAATTTGCTTATAGTTTCCTTCTTTTTAAAAAAATTTTATAATATTTTATTTGATCATATCCAAGCATTATGCATTAAAGACAAAGTCCATTTTTTCCTCCCCTCCAACCCCCCCTAGCCGACGCGTGACTCCATTGGGTATCACATGTGTTCTTGACTCGAACCCATTGTCATATTGTTAATGTTTCCTTTAGAGTGTTCGTTTAGAGTCTCTTCTCTGTCATGTCCCCTCAACCGCTATAGTCAGGCAGTTGCTTTTCCTCGGTGTTTCTACTCCCACAGCTTGTCCTCTGCTTATGAATAGTGTTTTTTCTCCCAGAAAATTATTCCTTTTAGCACAATAGTATTCCATCACCAACATATACCACAATTTGTTCAGCCATTCCCCAATTGATGGGCATCCACTCGTTTTCTAATTTTTGGCCACCACAAAGATTCAACTAGAGATTCAACCAAAAACTAATCTAAAAAATTAACAACTTTAACTAAGTTTCAGGATACAAAATAATCCCTCATAAGTAATCAGCATTTCTCTATATTTCTAACAAAGCTCAGCAGCAAGAACTACAAAGAGAAATCCCATTCAAAATTACCCTAGACAAAATAAAATACTTAGGAATCTATCTCGCGAGACAAACACAGGAACTATATGAACACAGCTACAAAACACTCTCCACACAACTAAAACTAAACTTGAGCAATTCAAAAAACATTAACTGCTCATGGATAGGACGAGCCAATATAATAAAAATGACCATCCCACCCAAACTTATTTGTCTATTTAGTGCCATACTCATTGAACTCCCAAAAAATTTCTTTACTGATTTAGTAAAAACCATAAGAAAGTTCATTTGGAATAATAAAAGATCAAGGATATCCAGGGAAATAATGAAAAAAAACCCACAAATAATGGTGGCCTTGCAGTCCCAGACCTTAAACTATATTACAAAGCAGCTGTCATCGAAACAATTTGCTACTGGCTAAGAGACAGAAAGGAGGATCAATGGAATACACTGGGGGCAAGCGACCTCAGCAAGACAGTATTCTATAAACCCAAAAATCCCAGCTTTTGGGACAGAAATCCACTATTCGATAAAAACTACTGGGAAATTTGGAAGACAGTGTGGGAGAGATTAGGAATTGATCAACACCTCACACCCTACACCAAGATAAATTCAAAATGGGTGAATGACTTAAACATAAAGAAGGAAACCATAAGTAAATTGGGTAAACACAGAATAGTATACATGTCAGACCTTTGGGAGGGGAAAGACTTTAAAACCAAGCAAGACATAGAAAGAATCACAAAACTTAAAATAAATAATGTTGACTACATCAAATTAAAAAGCTTTTAACAAACAAAACCAATGTAACTAAAATCAGAAGGGAAACAACAAATTGGGAAATAAATCTTCATAGAAACCTCTGACAAATGTATAATTACTCCAATTTATAAAGAACTAAATCAATTGTACAGAAAAATCAAGCCATTCTCTAATTGATAAATGGGCAAGGGACATGGATAGGCAGTTTTCAGATAATGAAATCAAAACTATTAATAAGCACAGGAAGAAGTGTTCTAAAACTCTTATAGTCAGTGAGATGCAAATCAAAATAACTCTGAGGGATCACCTCATGCCAAGCAGATTGGCTAACATGACAGCAAAGGAAAGTAATGAATGCTGGAGGGGAATGTGACAAAGTAGGGACATTAATTCATTGCTGGTGGAGTTGTGAACTGATTCAACCATTCTGGAGGGCAATTTGGATGCCCAAATGCCCAAAAGGCGACAAAAGAATGTCTACCCTTTAATCCAGTCATAGCATGGCTGGGTCTGTACCCCAAAGAGATAATGGAGATAAAGACTTGTACGAGAATATTCATAGCTGCGCTCTTTGTGGTGGCCAAAAATTAGAAAATGAGGGGATGCCCATCAATTGGGGTTAGCTCAAGAAATTGTGGTATATGTTGGTAATGGAATACTATTGTGCTATTGTACTATTGGCTCCCTCTCTTTCTCTTCAGCTCCTTTTAGAGGTATTTCTCAGCCTTCTGCCCACCCCACCCCAACACACCCCTCTTTCTATTCTGTCCTTCCCAACTTTCATCTCCTCTTTCTTCTCCTTTCCTATCCACCCTCTTTCTCTGCTCCTCCCTTCCTGCTCCCTTACCTCAGCCTCCTATAGTTTTTCGACTCTGTATCCAGTGTGGGTCTCTTCATCCCACTGCTCTCATCCTCTCCCCTCTCCGTCTCTTCCTTTAACTCTCTTTGCATTATTTTTTCCCCTCTCCCTTCTCTATCCCTTTTTCTCATTTCCTCTTTTCCCTCTCGCCTGCCTCTTTGGCGGACTCCCAACTTTCTCCCTGGTCTCGCCTGCTTCTGCTGCTCTCTCCTTCTTCTGCCTCCAGCCCCTGCCCTCCCATTTCTCTCCCTCTCTCTCTCTTCTTTCCATTTTCGACCCCTCATGTCCCCTCCCCCCTTCCTCTAGCCATACTCCTCTCCTCTTTCCCCCTCTCTACCTTTTCCTGCTCTGTCTTTCCCAACGTCCATCCCCTCGGCTCTTCTTTCCATCCAACCTTTCTCTGATCCACACTCCCCCTTCCCCCCTTCTTACCTCCACAATAATCCTCATCGTCTTTCTACTCGGTATGCTGTCCAGATCTCCTCAGTCCTCTAGTCTTCTCCTCCCGTTTTTTCTTTTCCTTTTCTGTTTTCTCCTCTCTCTTACCTTCCTCTTTCATTGCCAAACCCACCCCGCACCATTTCCCTTCTTTACGTCTGCATGCGCCTGTTCTCCCCTGCCCTCCTTAGCTTCTTTCCTCTGCCTGTCTCTTTTTTATTCACCCCTCTCAACCTCGTTTTCCAAAAGTCATGAGAGGATTCAAGTCAAATAAATCAAGTACATTACCGCTCAGGAAAAGAAACACAAGAGGCACTGAGGCTCAGAGATACAGCCTTCCACTAAGGAAGGCCCTCCCAGCTGGTAGATAATTCATTCTTTCTTATATAATAAATAATGGTTCCAGAATTGAATGTCTGGGTTTCTATACTAGCTTTATGAACTATTTTACATCACTGTTGATCATCAATTTTTCTGGAAGTCTCTTGACCAATTCCTATATAAAGTTGGTTCTTCTGAGAAGAGAAAAATGTAATTAAATAAGAGTAATTATATTCTGAAATCTGAACTCTTCGATCAGTTATTTTTCCCCCACCAAAAAAAGATCAAACCAAGAATCAAAAAATATAGATTCAGTTTTTTATCTCCATCTTCAACTTATATCAACCATGTACTGTGCCTATATTTATCCATGATAATTTATCCTTGCTTGATGAACACATTTTAGATATTTTGGTAGGAAAATTCCCTGTATCACTATAGTATTATATCTATGTATTTTATCTTATTTTGTCATCAATGGAACTTTTCCCACTTTTGTCGATTCTAAGCAAATAAATGAATGTATAATCTGTTCTTTCTAGTACGAGAACGGTGCACAGAACTTCATTTTATGTTCAAAAGGTGTCATAACAATTGTCTTTCCGCTGCAAATCTTAACACATACCAAACTAATTTATCTAAAATGAGAGGTAATAGCAGGATTTGCTAAAAGGTTTGCTGATAGTGGAATTATAAGAACTAAGTGGAGGAAAAATTAGAGTTTTAATTCATAGAAAGACTCCTAAATGTATTAGGAATGATCAAAATCATAAAAATTATTTTTAATTGCAAAATTAGATTTAGTACCTTAGTTTCTGTTTTGAAAATGATACATTTTTTAAAACCAATATTAAGCTTTGTTTGTAGACATAGCAACATGATTTATTTGACAACTCAGGAGAAACTGTTCAATTTACCTTAGTTATATGTGGACATTTTCTCTGTCTCCTATAATTATAGTCAATTTCCAGCCCATTATTAAAATTCTACTTCTTGTGTAATTTCTGACTGCATACAGAATCTTCGTTGCTTGAAAATTGCAGGTATTATAGAGTGGAATGCTCCGAGTTCAAAGTTCAGAAACAGAATTTTCTGGAAGCTTTCCCAAAGCTACTTCTGTTTCTGAGTCCAGATCCAAGTGTGGCAGATATTTCAGTTATGGTTTTTCTCAGAGCATACGCAAAAGTGAACACATTTGATTTACTATCCCACATATTTTATTTTCGATGGAGATATTATATCTAAATAGATTATATAGATTTTATTCATTGAATATTACATATGCAATATAGAAATTGTATTATGATGAAATTATGTTTCCTAGATTACATAGAAATATTTCAAAGAAGTCATATGATTCTGTAGAAAGTAAATTAATCTTTTAGGGTTATTACAGATTTAAGTCACTTAAATAGATTTTCATTTTCCAAAGTTTCATCAAGTAATTTGCTTCCTGTTTATCTTCACTTCAGTCATCCAGCAGTCACTTTATCTTTAATAAATGTCTTAGGCGGTTTTCAAAGTTCTAATTAAGTTGAAAGTGCTTTGTAATTTGCTTTTCCCTCTGGTGTTTGGAAAAAGGAAATCTGGGGATGACAAGTCTTTCCAATTGAAGCATACTTCCTGATACTGTATTTAATAATTCTTAGTTTAAACTACTTAAAGATGGCAGGATAGATAAAATCTTGATGAAATATCTGGGTCAGAATGTGACTGAAGAAATTACAGGTTTTCCGACTGACTCGAGGCACGATACTTAAACTCTGCCTTAATGTTCTCCTCCATAAGATGGACCTGAGGCTATAGAGCATGTCATGTAATTTCTAACCCTAGGAACACAAAACATAAACACAGATGTAAGCTTGGAAGAATGATAGTTATATTGTATATTGGATGGGAGGCCAGTCCAACAACAAAACCCTTCTCCTGTTCAAGACCAAGAGACCCTGAAAAGTATGAGAGACCTTATTTTCTACCCCTCAAATTAGAATTTTTAAAAATAATTCTTTCAACATCATTTTATTTTGTCATTTTCACACATTAGTCATTGGAAACAAAGATACTTTTCTATTCCTCCCCGCTGACGCAAGATTCCACTGGATATCACATGTCCTTGATTCGAACCTATTTTCATGTGGTTGGTATTTGCATTAGGTTGTTCATTTAGAGTCTCTCCTCATTCATGTCCCCTCAACCCCTGTAGTCAAGCAGTTGTTTTTCTCAATTTGTCCTCTGCTTGTGGCTACTGTTTTTTCTTCTAGTTCCCTCCAGAAAGTTCAGGGACTATGTATTGACACTAATTGAGAAGTCCATTTCGCTCGGTTGTACCACAGTGTTTCAGTCTCTGTGTACGATGTTTCCCTAGTTCTAATTCCTTTCACTCTGCATCACTTCCTGGAGGTTGTTCCAGAGTCCCATGGAATTCCTCCGCTTTATTATTCCTTTTAGTACAGTAGTATTCCATCACCAACATATACCAGAATTTGTTCAGCCATTCCCCAATTGAAGGGCATCCCCTCATTTTCCAATTTTTGGCCACCACAAAGAGTGCAGCTATAAACATTCTTGTACAAGTCTTTTTCCTAGATCAAAGAACACACTGTCTTGCCCTCCAGAATGGTTGGATCAATTTACAACTCCACCAGCAATGAATTAATGTCCCTACTTTGCCACATCCCCTCTAGCATTCATTACTTTCCTTTGCTGTTATCTTAGTCAATCTGCTAGGTGTGAGGTGATACCTCAGAGTTGTTGTATTTGCATCTCTCTGATTATTTTCCCCTTGAAACATTTTATTTGGTCATTTCCAAACATTATTCATTGGAAACAAAGATCGTGTTCTTTTCCGCCCCCCAAACCCCACCACCTCTCCCATAGCCGACGCACGATTCCACTGGGTATCACATGTGTTTTGGGTTTGAACCCATTTCCATGTTGTTGGTATTTGCATTAGAGTGTTCATATAGAGTCTCTCCTCAGACGTATCCCCTGCCCCCCCCCCCCCCCCCCGTAGTCAAGCAGTTGCTTTTCCTCGGTGTTTCTCCTCCCATAGTTTATCCTCTGCTCATAGATAGTTTTTTAGATCCCTGCAAATTGTTCAGGGACATTGCATTGATACTAAAGGAGAAGTCCATGGCCTTCGATTATACCACAAGGTATTAGTCTCTGTGTACAATGTTCTCCTGGTTCTGCTCCTCTCGTTCTGCATCGCTTCCTGGAGGTCTTTCCAGTCTCCATGGCAGTGCTATAGCTGGAGCAAAGGGCAGACAGTCTTTCATCACCCTTTGGGCATAGTTACAAATTGCCCTCCAGAATGGTTGGATCAATTCACAACTCCACCAGCAATGAATTAATGTCCCTACATTGCCACATCCCCTCCAGCATTCATTACTTTCCTTTGCTGTCATGTTAGCCGATCTGCTAGGTGTGAAGTGATACCTCAGGGTTATTTTGATTTGCACCTCTCTGATCATAAGAGATGTAGAGCACTTTTTCATGTGCTTATTAAGAATTTTGATTTCTTTGGCTGAGAACTGCCTGTTCCTGTCCCTTGCCCATTTACCAATTGGAGAATGTCTTGATTTTTGGTACAATTGATTTAGCTCTTTGTAAATGTGAGTAATTAAACCTTTGTCAGAGGTTTTTATGAAGACTGTTTCCCAATGTGTTGCTTCCCCTCTGATATTAGTTACATTGGTTTTGTTGGTACAAAAACTTTTTAATTTGCTGTAGTCCAGATTATTTATTTTGCATTTTGTGACTCTTTCTAATTCTTGCTTGGTTTTAAAACCTCTCCCTTCCCAAAGGACTGACGTGTATACTATTCTGTGTTTGCCTCATTTTCTTATAGTTTCCTTCTTTATGTTCAAGTCATTCACACATTTTGAATTTATCTTGATGTAGGGTCTGAGGTGTTGATCTAAATCCAATCTTTCCCACACTGTCCTCCAACTTTCCCAGCAGTATTTATGAAATAGTGGATTTTTGTCCCCAAAGCTGGGGTCTTTGGGTTTGTCATATACTGTCTTGCTGAGGTCACTTACCCCGAGTCTATTCCACTGATCCTCCTTTCTGTCTCTTAGCCAGTACCAAATTATTTTGATGACCACATATCATTTATTAGCTCAATGGTTCTATCACTTTCGATTTTATTAATTTCTCCCTTAATTTTTAGGATCTCTAGATTTGTTTTCTTCTGACAAGTGTCAGTAGAAGTAGGGAAATATGGGGTCTGAACCTGAGAAATAGCTCAACTCTCCACATTTTGTACAGTATTCTGCCCAGATTCCATGTGATCTGAATTGCTGGTAATATTCTGTTTTCTTTTTTACTTTGTTTCATAGCTTGCCCTATGAAATGCCATTCTTCTTTAGTAAATACTCCTCGTTCTGAAATGTTAGGACGACATTTCAATATAACTTTAAGTAAGGCCTTGAGCTAACCTTCTGAAATCTTAATTCCTACTTTTAAGGACTTAACAGTCCTTAAGCCAGCAGGAATCCTCCTTTGGGGCAGCCCTAGCACCTAGCACTGCAGTCAGTAAATGGGGATCCTTTGCTTGCTTGCATTGTCTCGGGGTCTCCATTCTTGGCGGATTTTCCTGAACCCCACACCCTTCGTTTATTGTGTCTCTCTCCCTCTCCATTTCTCTCTCCCTCCCTCCCATCTGTGTCTTTTTCTCACTGTCACTTGTCCTCTCTGCCTCATCATCTCTGTGTCTATCTTCTATCTCCATTTTTAATACATCTCATTCTGTTTCAGTCTCTCCCAATCACTGTCTGTCTCTGTTTCTCTGTATCTCACCCTCTGTTTTTTCTGATTCTTTTCCCTTCTATCCACTCCTCTCTCCTCTCCCTTTATTGCTCTTTCCTTGCTTTTGGTATCTTCCTCTTCCTCTCTAAGCCCTCCCTGCCTTACTTCTAATCTCTGTCTCCGTCTCTTTTGCTCTCCCTAAGGACCCTGGGCCCAGAATGGGATCTTGAAGTCTATCTTGTCCTACAGGGTAAGGAAGAAGTGCAAACTAAGGGGGGTAGGGAGGAGGGAGTGAAAAAAGGGAGGGAAGGAGAGGGGGGAGGGAACTTAGCAGACCCTAAAGAAACAAGAAGGGAACAAAAAAAGAGGGCCAGAAAGGGAAGCATGTGAACGGAGGGGAATAGGGGGCTTGACTAAAAGTAAATGACGAGGTTAAAAGGATAAAGCAAAAGATAAAGGACAGAAGTAGGGAAGGATTTCGAAATGCTAGGAAATTCAAAAGTGACAATCATAACTTTGAACGAGAATGGGATGAACTCACCCATAAAATGTAGAAGAAGAAGAGAGTGGATTAGAATTCAGAATCCTACCATATGTTATCTACGAGAAACACACCTGAGGGGGATATAGACTCACAAGTGTCAGAATTAATGGTTGGGGTAAGACCTATTGGGCCTCACCTGATAGAAAGAAGGCAGGAGTTGCAGTCACGGTATTTGACAAAGGCAAAATAGACCTGGTTAAAAGGGACAGGGAAGGTAAATACATCCTGAGGAAAGGGATGATCGATAATGAGGAAAAAACACTCATCAACCAGTATGCTCTGTGAATCTTAAAATTTCTCAGAGTCTACCTTAGAACATTTGCTTAGGGCTATTCCCCATTTTAAACAATGAAGGTACTTAAGCAGGAATGTATTGGGAACTTTAAAATTACTTCACCCATACTTAGGCATACTTTAGGGGAAGGTAAAGTTGTAAAACTCCTTACTGAACAATGAAAAATTACTTAACTCATACTTCGAGTGAGGCAAAAGCCCTTAAGTTTGCTATATTTTTAGATCTAATACAAAAGGGTAAATAAAGTGGAACAGGAAGTACATAAAGGAGATTAATTTATTTCTTCATGCTTTAGGGCACTGACAGAGTCCCTCCAGGATCCCAAGCTGCTCATGCAGGAGGTAGGATAGAATCCAATTAAACTAAGCCTGAGAAAGGAAGATCAGGGAACAAAGGAAGATCAGGACAAACAAAGAGATCACAATGGAATGCAAAGTAACACATTACTAACTATGGATAACTAATTAGGTATCTGTAAAAGTCAATAACCCCTGAGTTTTATCCACTTATCCCTGACCACACACAACTGTGCATGACCTATGTGTTATCCACTTATCACTTACCACAGACATGTATTTATGATAAGCTTGCTTGGTTGAAAAATAAGGACCTGTATGGGAAAGGAAATAACCTGGATGCTCGTAACTTATATAAACTGTCTCGTAATGCCAGTTGGATACCATTTCCTCTAGGGTAGACTGTTCCGGTTTGTAGGTATTTTATTCTCTCTCAAACAATAAATAACAATTACAAGAAATGAATTTCTGGTTGTCTGACTTAGCTTTAGGGTGTATCCCACATCACTCTGATGATCAGCAATTTTTCTGGAAGTCTCATGATCAATTGCTATATAAAGTCAGCTATTCTGAGGAGAGAAAAATAATCATCAGTAAGAGTAATTATATTCTGAAATCTGAACTCTTTTATTCCCACAAAAAATTAAACCAAGAAACCCCCAAAAATGCACATTCAGCTTTTTCTCCCTAGCTTCAATTTATATCAACCTTGTCCTGTGTCTACATTCATCTGTGATAACTTGCCTTTCCTTATGAACTGATTTCAGATATTTTGGTAGGAAAATTGCCTGTATAACTATAGCTATGTGGTTTCTCTGGCTGGCAATTAGGGAGTGCCCTGGTGGAGGGCAACCTGACATGCCTTCAGGACTCCTTTCCTCCCCTGGCAAAACTCCCCCGCCAGCTCCAACAATCTCAGTGGGCTGGCCCAATTACCCTCCAACATTTCCCTTTTGGCTCCCTCTCATTCTCTTCACCTCCTTTTAGTGGTATTTCTCTGCCTTCCGCCCACCCCACCCCCCCACACACCCCTCTTTCTATTCTGTCCTTCGCAACTTTCATCTCCTCTCTCTTCTCCTTTTCTATCCACCCTCTTTCTCTGCTCCTCCCTTCCTGCTCTTTTCCTTCAGCCTCCTATACTTGTTCGACTAGGTATCCAGTGTGGGTCTCTTCATCCCACTGCTCTCATCCTCTCCCCTCTCTGCTGTGTCGACAAATTTCATTAGAAAAAACCTCTGAATAAGTTATCACCCTTTTAGGTTTAAGTAGTTTACACGTTGCCCCACCTTTATAGGTACTCAGAATCTCGTTGTATCAATTCTAAAACAGTCATGACTCAAAAAACTTCCTGTCCCTTCCATAAGCATGGATCAAAGTACTTTTCATTGTTCTCAAGGAGCTCTCTGTCCTAAAGCAGGCCTAAGTAGGGTGTTGTAGGGATATTCCCAAGGCAAGGAGCCCCCACACTCAAGTAGAGTTCTCACCATCTGCTAGGGAATTTTTTTTAAGTAGAAGATTCCCCAATGGGGGAAACCCCTAGCATTCATAAGTCTGAGAAATTTTGAGGTTTACAATGGTGTTTAGATGAGTGTGCACAAAGACACTTGTGTGTGAAGGAGATTGAAGTGGAAAAGTCGATGCACAGAGACAGTCCCACTCTCTCGGCATTGGAACCGTGGGTCAAATATATCATGTTGCTCTATCTACAAACAAAGCTTAATATTGTTTTCCAAATTTTGTGTGATCTTCAAAACAGAAACTAAGGAATTAAATCTACTTTTACAATAAAAATAATTCCTATGATTTTGATCTTTAACATTTAGGATTCTTCCTATAAATTAAAATTTTATTTTTTCCTCCACTTAGTTCTTTCAATTCCACTATCAGCAAACAGAAAACTTTTTCATTCCTGCGTTTACCCCTCATTTTAGACAAATTAGTTCAGTATATGTTAATGTTTTCATAGTAAAGACAATTGTTATGACACCCATTGAGCATAAAATGATTTTTGTTCATTCTTCTGGTACGAGAAAGAACAGATGATGCATTCATTGATTTTCTTAGCATCAAACAAATGAAAACATTTCATTGCTGAGAAAATAAAAAGAGAAACCACATAGCTATAGTTATACAGGCAATTTTCCTACCAAAATATCTGAAATCAGTTCATAAGGAAAGGCAAGTTATCACAGATAAATGTAGACACAGGACAAGGTTGAAATAAATTGAAGCTAGGGATAAAAAGCTGAATGTGCATTTTTTGGGGTTTCTTGGTGTAATTTTTTACCTAATTAGTTATCCATAGTTAGCAATGTGTTACTTTGCATTCCATTGTGATCTCTTTGTTTGTCCTGATCTTCCTTTGTTTCCTGATCTTCCTTTCTCAGGCTTAGTTTAATTGGATTCTATCCTACCTCCTTCATGAGCAGTGTCACGGACCCCACAACTGTATCTGGGCGGGACCCGGATAGGGGGGAACCTCGATAATACTAAGATTAACTTCAAGAAATAGGGGGGGGATCAATAGAATAATCTTTCCCATATAAAGATACACATGGGAAGGGGAGGGGAAGAACTCTCATATGAGAAGGAGAGGAAGAGAGTGTGAAGTGGAATTACTTAAACCTTACTCTCAGTGAAATCAAATCTGAGAGGGAAGAACATCTAGATCCAGTGGGATCCTGAATTCTATCTTATCCATTAGGGCAAGAAAGAAAGGAAAATCAGGGAGGGGGAGAGAGGAGGGAGTAGAAAAAGGGAGGGAAGGAGGGGGGGAGAAGGGAAAATAAAGAGGGTGGGGCTACAAAGGGAAGCATCTCAAAGGAGGGGACTAGAGGGTCTGACCTAAAGTAAATCACTGGTTCAAAGGGAGAAAGCTAAAGAAGAAAGGTCAGAACTAGGGGAAGATATCAAAATGCCAGCGAATCCACAAATAACAATCATAACTTTGAACGTGAATGGGATGAACTCGCCCATAAAACGTAGACAAAGAGCAGATTGGATTAGAACCCAAAACCCTACCATATGTTGTATTCAAGAAACACATATGAGACGGGTTGACACTCACAAGGTTAGAATTAAAGGTTGGAGTAAAACCTTTTGGGCCTCAACTGATAGAAAGAAGGCAGGAGTTGCAATCATGATATCTGACAAAGCCAAAGCACAAATAGACCTGATCAAAAGAGATAGGGAAGGTAAATATATTCCGCTAAAAGGGAGTATAGACAATGAGGAAATATCACTAATCAACATGTATGCACCAAATGGTATAGCATCCAAATTTTTCATGGAGAAACTAGGAGAATTGAAGGAGGAAATAGACAGTAAAACCATATTAGTGGGAGACTTGAACCAACCACTATCAAATTTAGATAAATCAAACCAAAAAATAAACAAGAAAGAGGTAAAAGAGGTGAATGAAATCTTAGAAAAATTAGAGTAAATAGACATATGGAGAAAAATAAATAGGGACAAAAAAGAATACACCTTCTTTTCAGCGCCACATGGCACATTCACAAAAATAGATCATACACTAGGTCATAGAAACATGGCACCCAAATGCAGAAAAGCAGAAATATGAACTGCAGCCTTTTCAGATCACAAGGCAATTAAAATATTGATTGGCAAGGGTACATGGAGACCCAAATCAAAAATTAATTGGAAATTAAATAACATGATACTCCAAAATCGGATAGTTAGAGAAGAAATCATAGAAACAATTAACAATTTCGTTGAAGAAAATGACAATGGCGAAACATCCTTTCAAACCTTATGGGATGCAGCCAAGGCAGTACTTAGAGGAAAATTCATATCCCTGAGTGCATATATTAACAAATTAGGGAGGACAGAGACCAAGGAATTGGAAATGCAAATCAAAAAACTTGAGAATGAACAAATTAAAAACCCCCAGAAGAAAACCATACTAGAGATCCTAAAAATTAAGGGAGAAATTAATAAAACAGAAAGTGACAGAACTATTAAGCTAATAAACAAGACTAGAAGCTGGTACTTTGAAAAAACAGACAAAATAGACAAAGTACTTGTTAATTTAATTAAAAAAAGGAAAGAAGAAAGGCAAATTAACAGCATCAAGGATGAAAAGGGGGATCTCACCTGCACTGAAGAGGAAATTAAGGCAATCATTAAAAACTACTTTGCCCAACTATATGGCAATAAATATACCAACCTAGGTGATATGGATGAATATTTACAAAAATATGAATTGCCTAGACTAACAGAAGAAGAAATAGTTTTCTTAAATCATCCCATATCAGAAAAAGAAATCCAACAGGCCATCAAAGAACTTCCTAAGAAAAAATCCCCAGGGCCTGATGGATTCACCAGCGAATTCTATCAAACATTCAGAGAACAGTTAATCCCAATACTATACAAACTATTTGACATAATAAGCAAAGAGGGAGTTCTACCAAACTCCTTTTATGACACAAGCATGGTACTGATTCCAAAACCAGGCAGGCCAAAAACAGAGAAAGAAAATTCTACACCAATCTCCCTAATGAATATAGATGCAAAAATCTTAAATAGGATGCTAGCAAAAATACTCCAGCAAGTGATTAGAAGGGTCATCCACCATGATCAAGTAGGATTTATACCAGGGATGCAGGGCTGGTACAACATTAGGAAAACTATCCACATAATTGACCACGTCAACAAGCAAACCAACAAGAACCACATGATTATCTCAATAGATACAGAAAAAGCCTTTGATAAAATACAACACCCATTCCTACTAAAAACACTAGAAAGCATAGGAACAGAAGGGTCATTCCTAAAAATAATAAACAGTATATATCTAAAACCATCAGCTAATATCATCTGCAATGGGGATAAACTAAATCCATTCCCATTAAGATCAGGAGTGAAACAAGGATGCCCATTATCACCTCTATTATTTGACATTGTATTAGAAACACTAGCAGTAGCAATTAGAGAAGAAAAAGAAATTGAAGGCATCAAAATAGGCAAGGAGGAGACCAAATTATCACTCTTTGCAGATGACATGATGGTCTACTTAAATCAACAACTTTAGCAAAGTTGCCGGATACAGAATAAACCGGCATAAGTCATCAGCATTTCTATATATTCCAAACACAGCTCAGCAGCAAGAACTAGAAAGAGAAATCCCATTCAAAATAACCTTAGACAAAATAAAATACTTAGGAATCTATCTCCGGAGACAAACACAGGAACTTTAAGAACACGACTACAAAGCACTCTCCACACAACTAAAACTAGACTCGAACACTTTGAAAAAACATTAACTGCTCATGGGTAGGACGAGCCAATATAATAAAAATGACCATCCTACCCAAACTTTCATCTAACTATTTAGTGACATACCCATGGAAGTTCCAAAAAATTTTTGTTACTGATCTAGAAAAAACCATCACAAATTTCTTTTGGAAGAACAAAGGATCAAGGATATCCAGGGAAATAATGAAAAAAAAATACAAAGGAAGGGAGCCTGGCAGTCCCAGATCTCAGACTATATTATAAAGCAGTGGTCCAGAGGAGATGAAAGTTGCGAAGGACAGAATAGAAAGAGGGGTGTGGGGGGTGGGGGTGGGGGTGGGGCTGAAGGCAGAGAAATACGGCTAAAAGGAGGTGAAGAGATAGAGAACCAAAAGGGAAATGTTGGAGGGTAATTGGGCCAGCCCATGGAGGTTGTTGGAGCGGGCGGGGGGAGTTTGGCGAGGGGAGGAAAAGAGTCCGGAAGACATGTCAGGTTGCCCTCCACCAGGGCACTCGCTAATTGCCAGCACGTTCCTCCTTTTGCTCCTCGGTTTCCCCGGGTAGAGGTGGGGTGTTGGGTATCTCTGGCCTGCAGCCAACCCAGGCTCGTGGCGCCTCTCACCTCCCCATTCCCCCGCCACCCCCGCTGCTTACGACGTTGGAATTGTCCACTCTAGGGTCACTGACGTGTCCCTTTTACAATCAGAATCTTCGCTTGGCATTGCTAGGTGGGCGGTTCCTTTCAGTTCTTTTCTCCCCATACTCCTGGGAGAAAATTGAACTCCCTCTGATCCAACTTCCGAGTTAAGCCTTTCAGTCCCTTGGAAAGCAACTCTGGCTTTGACACTATCGGTCTTTTGTGAGCTCGTCTCTCTGAGCCTCAACTGCCTTCCGAGGTTCTTTTCCTGAGCATCACATACTTGATTTTGCAGACCCGAACGCTTTCATGACTTTTGCGCTCATTAGCCCGGAATCCCTTTTGTAGAAGAGGCTTGAAGACCCTTTTCCCTTCTGGGGAATGTCTCTGCATGAAGTCGTGTTTGCTTCGGTGAGCAAAATCCTGGGTGAAGGCGGAGGTACTCAGCAGGGGGCCCACGGTGGTAGACTCGAGCGATGAAGAGAGCTAGACTGGATGAAGAGTATAAAAAGTATAAGAGTGAGGTCAGGCAGGAGATGAGAAAGAGGGTGGTTAGAAAAGGAGAGGAAGTTGGGAGGGACAGAATGGAAAGGGGGGGGGGGGGCGAAGGGCAGAGAAATCCGGCTAGAAGGAGGTGAAGAGAATGAGACGGAGCGAAAAGGAATTGTTGGAGGGTAATTGGGCCAGCCCACGGAGGCTGTTGGAGCGGGCTGGGGAGGTTGGCGAGGGGGAAAACGAGTCTGGAAGTCATGTCAGGTTGCCCGCCACCAGGGCACTCGCTAATTGCCAGCCCGTTTCTCCTGTTAAAACTCGGTTTCCCGGGGTGGAGGTGTAACGTTTTACATCTGGGGCCTGCAGCCACCATCTCCACCCCCGCCCCTTTGTGGCCCCTCCCAGGAACTCCGCCTTCCCTGCCCCCCACGGCTTTCGCCTTTGGAACAGTCCACTGTGCAGTTCACTGGCTTGTCCGTTGTCCAATCGGAATCTTTGTTTGGCGTTGCTACGGGGGCGGTTCCTTTTAGAGTCTCTGGGTTTTCCGAGGAGGAAATTTAACTCCCTTTGATACAACTTCTGAGGTAAGTCCTTCAGCCCCTTAGAAAATGATTCCGTCTTCTTCACTATGGGTCTTTTTTGAGCCTGTATCTCTGAGCCTCAGTGCCTCCTGTGGTTCTTTTCCTGAGCAGTAATGTACTTGATTTTGTTGACTTGAACCCTTTCATGACTTTTGCCCTAACTCCCCCCCTCATCCTTCCTGTAAATGAGGCTGGAAGACCCCTTTCTCTTCCGGAGAATGGGTCTGGATGGATTCGTGTTTGCTCCGGTGAGAAAATTCTGGGTGGAGTCGGTCGTCCTGTGCTGTTTCGAGCAACCCTGTCCATTGCGAGGCTGTTTCCCGCATTTCCCCTATCTACGGAGAAGCCATTGATTTCTGTCCCTTTGCTGATCATGGAGGTGTGATTGGTGTTGACCCCTGAGAGTGTCAATAAAATACCGGTTTCCCCCTTGGAATCTCCGGTCAAACGGGAAGTGGAAAAATAGGTTGAGAGGGGTGAATAGAAAAGACAGAGGAAGGAAGGTAAGGAGGGAGGGGGGAGCGGTACACAGAGGGGAGAAAGCAAAGGAAGGAAAAGGCCCTGAGAGAGTATCAAAAAAAAGTGCATTGAAAGAGGAGAACCATCAGGAAATGGGGGGGGGGCGATGTAGTGTGGAGTTGGGAAGGAAAGGTCAGGACAGGGTAGGCTTAGCCGAAGGAGTGAGAAGGGTGACAAAGTGACGGATCAGGGGACAAGAGTGGAGAAAGAAGAGAGAATCAGAAGAGGGTGAAATGAAAGAATGGAAAGACAGTTGAAGAAAAGAGAGAAGGGGAGGAGAAGAGTAGAGGGATGAAGAGATCGAGAAAGCACACAGAGTAGGAAAAGGATAGGAGTTGTAGTCAAAAGGGGAGAGGGGTAGGATGGATCAGAGAAAGGTTGGATGTAGAAGAAGAGGAGAGGGTCTGAACCTTGGAAAGGACAGAGCAGGGAAAGGTAGAGGGGGAAAGAGGAATTGAAGATGGCTAGAGGGAAGAAAAGAGAGTGGGAGAGAAAAGGGCATAAAATATGTGGGATAGTGAACCAAATATGTTCTCTTACCAGTCACCAGAATGTTGAAAATATATAAGTACTCAAAGATCTTTTTGCCTCTGGTCTCAGCAATATAATAACTGAAATCTCTGCCACACTTTGACCTGGCTCTGACACAGAAATAGCTTTGGAGAAGTACACAGAAAATTCTCTTTCAGAACTTTGAACACTGAGCATTCCACTTCATAATAGCTGCAATTGTTCAACAAAGTAGATTCTCTCTGTAGTCAGTAGTTACCCAAGAAGTACAGTTTTAATACAGGGCTAGAAATCGACAAGAAATTGAATATAGAAGTCAGAGAAAATGTCCCCATAAAACTAAGGTAAATTCACCAATTTCTCCTGCGTTGTCAAATATAGTAGTAGTCGTCTCTCGGTAACCGAGGATGACGATTTTCTCTGTGCGTTTTCGTTTATGGTGTGAGATTTAAAATGGTTGAGGTCTTAAACTGTAGTGATTAAAATCGTGGAAGATATAAATGATGATAGATAAAAGAGAGGGTGAGTAAAATTTGACCTCAGAAATATGTTTCACTACAGTATCTTGGGTACAAAATCAAATATAAGGTGGTCGGCAGGGAAATATTCCCAATTATTCAAATACCCATGTCTATTGGGTTTTATAGAGATTTTAATTAACAATACAATGAGTAATCAAAGAAAGAGATAGAGAGTAAGAAAGGAATAAGTATGAAGGGCCTCAAAGCCAGTATGGCCTAGACCTGAGTCTTAAAAGAGAAATCAGACAGTTTTTTATAACTCATCATAAGATCTGTCTAAGTAAGGATTTTTTTTTAAACCCTTACCTTCTGTCTTGGAGTCAATACTGTGTATTAGCTCCAAGGCAGAAGAGTGGTAAGGGCTAGGCAATGGGGTTCAAGTGACTTGCCCAGGGTCACAAGGCTAGGAAGTGGTTGAGGCCAGATTTGAACCTAGGACCTCCCATCTCTAGGCCTGGCTCTCAATCCACTGAGCTACCCAGCTGCCCCCTAAGTAAGGATTCCTAATGACACCAGGCCAAAAGCATCTCAGCTACTTTCACCAGCTCCCTCCTCCATCTGAATGTTTCAGAAGCAGTCTCCTCAGAATGAGTCTCAGGCTTAGTTTAATTGGATTCTATCCTACCTCCTGCATGAGCCTTGGTGTCCTGGAGGGATTCTGTCAGTGCCCTAAAGCATGAAGAAATGAATTAATCTCCTTTATGTACTTCCCATTCCACTTTATTTACCCTTTTGTATTAGATCTAAAAATAGAGCTAACTTAAGGGCTTTTACCACACTCGATGTATGAGTTAAGTAATTTTTCATCGTTCAGTAAGGAGTTTTACAACTTTACCTTCCCCTAAAGTATGTCTACGTATGGGTGAAGTAATTTTAAAGTTTCCAATACATTCCTGCTTAAGTACCTTCATTGTTTAAAATGGGGAATAGCCCTAACCAAATGTCCTAAGGTAGACTCTGAGAAATTTTAAGATTCACAGTGCATACCGGTTGATGAGTGTTTTTTCCTCATTATCGATCATCCCTTTCCTCAGGATGTATTTACCTTCCCTGTCCCTTCTAACCAGGTCTATTTTGACTTTGTCAAATACCGTGACTGCAACTCCTGCCTTCTTTCTATCAGTTGAGGCCCAATAGGTCTTACCCCAACCTTTAATTCTGACACTTGTGAGTCTCTATCCCCCTCAGGTGTGTTTCTCGTAGATACCATATGGTAGGATTCTGAATTCTAATCCACTCTCTTCTTCTTCTACGTTTTATGGGTGAGTTCATCCCATGTACGTTCAAAGTTATGATTGTCACTTTTGAATTTCCTAGCATTTCGAAATCCTTCCCTACTTCTGTCCTTTATCTTTTGCTTTATCCTTTTAATCTCGTGATTTACTTTTAGTCAAGCTCCCTATTCCCCTCCCTTCATATGCTTCCCTTTCTGGCCCTCTTTTTTAATTCCCTTCTTGTTTCTTTAGGGTCTGCTAAGTTCCCTCCCCCCTCTCCTTCCCTCCCTTTTTCACTCCCTCCTCCCTATCTCCCTTAGTTTGCACTTCTTCCTTACCCTGTAGGAGAAGATAGACTTCAAGATCCCATTCTGGGCCCAGGGTCCTTAGGGAGAGCAAAAGAGACGGAGACAGAGACTAGAAATAAGGCAGGGAGGTCATAGAGAGGAAGAGGAAGGCACCAAAAGCAGGGAAAGAGCAATCAAGGGAGAGGAGAGAGGAGTGGATAGAAGGAAAAAGAATCAGAAAGAACAGAGGGTGAGATACAGAGAAAAGCTCACAGAGACAGACAGTGATTGGGAGGGACAGAAACAGAATGAGATGTATTAAAAATGGAGATAGAGGATAGACACAGAGATGATGAGGCAGAGAGGACAAGTGACAGTGAGAAAAAGACACAGATGGGAGGGAGGGAGAGAGAAATGGAGAGGGAGAGAGACACAGTAAACGAAGGGTGTAGGGTTCAGGAAAATCCGCCAAGAATCGAGACCCAGAGACAATGTAAGTAAGCAAAGTATCACCATTTACTGACTGCAGTACTAGGCGCTAGGGCTGCCCCAAAGGAGGATTCCTGCTGGCTTAAGGACTGTAAAATCCATAAAAGTAGGAATTAAGATTTCAGAAGGTTAGCTCAAGGCCTTACTTAAAGTTATATTGAAATGTCGTCCTAACATTTCAGAACGAGGTGTATTTACTAAAGAAGAATGGCATTGCATAGGGCAAGCTATGAAACAAAGTAAAAAGAAAACAGAATATTACCAGCAATTCGGATCACATGGAATCTGGGCAGAATACTGCACAAAATGTGGAGAGTTGAGCTGTTTCTCAGGTTTTGACCCCATATTTCCCTACTTCTACTGACACTTGTATATTACGATTACTCTTTCAACTTTTATGGCTTTAACTGATTCTATCAATTCTTTTCCTAACTTCTCACTGGAGACTGCTACAGAAGCTGTGAGGAAGTCTGACCCTCCCTCACCTTAGAAGGATTCTCTCCATCCTCTCTTCCTCCCACTCCTCCTAAATTACAACCTCCACCTCCACTAAAAACCTCATGCAGGATTGCAATCATCCTAAATCTAGAGAAGAAAGTAGGTACATCAGCTTCTCCAATAGAAATTAGGGATCAATCTGAGAATGCAGAAGAAATTTAGAACAGCACAATAATGTTGCCAGTGCCTAGTTCTGCAATTCATCAATTCATGTCAGAGGATAGTCCTGGAGAAGACCATATTTCAGGATATAGCATTAATTTAAAAGACACCCATTATATCTATCCTCTTTAGATCCTGCTCTAATTCCTGTCATTCTGTTCCTCCTCACCACTATTTCAAAAACTAGTGACCATTTTTTCCCTGAAAGAAGATACTCATTTTACTGGCTGCTGACTCTAGATTACAAACCAGTGCAAAGGAGCAGGAATAATCAGTGTAACCTTCTCAGATCACAATGCAATGAAAACAACAATGAGTAAGGTTACATGGAGAGGCCACTCCAAAATTTACTGGAAATTAAAGAATCTGATTCTCCAAAATTGGTTAAAGTACAAATCACAGAAACAATAATTTCTTTGAAGAAAATGACAATGATCAGACATCCTTTCAAAATCTATGGAATGCAGCCAAAGCAGTTCTCAGGGGGAAATTTATATCCTTGAGTTCATATATTCCCAAGGTAAAGAGGGAAGAGGTCAAGGAATTGGGCTTGCAAATTAAAAAAAAAAACAATACAAAATGAACAAATTAAAAATCCTCAGATGAAAAGTAAATTAGAGATCCTAAAAATCAAAAGAGAAATTAATAAAATTGAAAGTGAAAGTAATATTGATTTAAGAAACAAGACAAAATACTGCTCAACCTCATTAATAAAAGGAAAGAAGGAATCCAATTTGACAATATCCAAGATGAAAAGTGAGACCTCCCCTCTAATGAAGAGGAAAGTAAGGCAATCATTAAAAACCATAATGCCCAATTATATACCAATAAATATGGCAGTCTAGGTGATATGGATGAATATTTATAAAAATAGAACTTGCCTTGAATAACAGACGAAGAAATAGAATATCTAAACAACCCCATCTCAGAAAAATAAATTGAACAAGCCATCAAAGAACTCCCTAAGAAAAAATCCCCATGATCCGATGCATTGACAAATGAATTCTATCAAATATTCAAAGAACAATGAATCCCAATTTTATATAAACTATGTGACAGAATGAGCAAAGGACTTCTACCAAATTCCTATTATGACACAAATATGGTACTGATTCCAAAGTCAGGCAGGAAAAAACTGAAAAAAAAACCCCAACAACTATAGATCAATCTCCTTAATGAACATAGATGCAAAAATCTTAACAAGAATACTAGAGGAGACTTCCGGTTAAGATGGCGGCTTAGAGAAAACTAAAGTTCAGATCTCCGGAAAACCCTTCTCGACCGATCTCAAACTATAAGCTCCTAAGGCGCCGAAATTCAAAACGATCAACAGCACAGACCCTGGGAACCCTCTTCCTGGACCTGGACCCGGATCGAAAGGTACGGCTCCCCTCAAAAGCCAGAACCCGAGATCACTCGGACCTAAGGGGTAGGAGCGCAGAGTCCAAGGCTCCCGGAAGCCGCAGCCCGGCCTGACTCAGAGAGCAGGGTCCTCGGAACAACAACCCTCAGGGCCTTCTATCCAAGTCCCAGTGAAAGTCACTGCCTGGAGCAAGACAGCCTCAAGGGCTGGATCCTGCTATCCAAGTCTCAGTGAAAGTCCCTGCCCTCGGAGCTTGGGGAAGCTGCAGCCCATCCCCCCGCATGCCGACGAAACAGCCTCACGGCCAGCGATTCTGAAGGCAACTTCCGGAAAGCAACGTGGTCCGACCCTTCCATTCCAGTTCCAGTGAGGCATATTCAATTTAACCCAGGGAAAGCTTACAGAACCGACAATCTGCCCAGGACTAAAGCCTCTGAACACCAGACAGAGATAAGAAAAGCTAATCCTCCACTTTCAGAGATGGCAAACTCCACAGAAGCACAGAAGCCCCCAAATACCAAGAAAAATAAGAAGAAAGGGGCGACTTTGGACACATTCTATGGAGCCAAAATACAAAATACAGAGCAGATAGAAGATAATATACAAGAAAATGCTCCAAAACCTTCCAAAGGAAATGGAAACTCTCCACAAACCTATGAAGAATTTGAATCAGAAATGACCAAAAAGATGGAAGCCTTCTGGGAGGAAAAGTTGGAAATAATGCAAAAGAAATTCACGCATCTACAAAACCGGTATGATGAAACTGAAAAGGAAAACCAGGCTTTAAAGGCTAGAATCAGACAGCTGGAAGACAACGATCGTGTAAAAGAGCAAGAATTAATAAAGCAAAGCCAAAATACCAAGAAATTAGAAGAGAACATAAAATATCACACCGACAAGGTGATAGATCTGGAAAATAGAGGGAGAAGGGATAATTTAAGAATAATTGGACTCCCAGAAAAGCCAGAAATAAACACCAAACTGGACATGGTGATACAAGATATAATCAAAGAAAATTGCCCAGAGATTCTAGAACAAGGGGGCAATACAGCCACTGACAGAGTTCACAGAACACCTTCTACACTAAAACCCCAAAAGACAACTCCCAGGAATGTAATTGCCAAATTCCAAAGCTATCAAACAAAAGGAAAATCCTACAGGAAGCCAGAAAAAGACAATTTAGATATAAAGGAATGCCAATCAGGGTCACACAAGACCTTGCAAGTTCTACTCTGAATGATCGTAAGGCATGGAACATGATCTTCAGAAAGGCAAGAGAGCTGGGTCTCCAACCAAGAATCAGCTACCCAGCAAAACTGACTATATACTTCCAAGGGAAAGTATGGGCATTCAACAAAATAGAAGACTTCCAACTTTTTGCAAAGAAAAGACCAGAGCTCAGTGGAAAGTTCGATACTGAAAATCAAAGAGCAAGGAATACCTGAAAAGATAAATATTAAGGTAAGGGGAAAAATGTTATCTTCTTCTTTTACTCAAACTCTCTTCTATAAGGACTACATTTATATCAATCTATGTATACTAATATGTGGGGAAAATGTAATGTATAAATAGGGGGTAAAGAAAGACCAAATAGAATAATCTTTCTCACACAAAGATTCACATGGGAAGGGGAGGGGAAGAAAACTCCTATAAGGAGAGGAAGGGGGGGGTTACTTAAACCTCAATCTCAGGGAAATCAACTCTGAGAGGGAAAAACATCCAGATCCATTGGGATCCTGAATTCTATCTTACCCAACAAGGGTAAGGAGAAGGGAAAACCAAGGGGGGGAGGGGGAGAGGGAGAACAAAAAGGGAGGGAAAGAGAAGGGGGAGGAGAGGGAAGAAAAAGGGAGGGACTAAAAAGGGAAACATCAAGGGAGGGGACAAGGGGGACTGATTCAAAGTAAATCACTGGACTAAAAGGTAGAGCCGAAGAAGAAAAGGTTAGAATTAGGGAAGGCAATCAAAATGCCAGGGAGTCCACAAATGACAATCATAACTTTGAACGTGAATGGGATGAACTCACCCATAAAACGTAGACGAATAGCAGAATGGATTAGAATCCAAAACCCTACCATATGTTGTCTTCAAGAAACACACATGAGGCGGGTTGACACCCACAAGGTCAGAATTAAAGAATGGAGTAAGACCTTCTGGGCCTCAACTGATAGAAAGAAGGCAGGAGTGGCAATCATGATATCTGACAAAGCCAAATCACAAATACACCTGATCAAAAGGGATAGGGAAGGTAAATATATTCTGCTAAAAGGGAGTATAGACAATGAGGAAATATCACTAATCAACATGTATGCACCAAATAATATAGCACCCAAATTTCTAATGGAGAAACTAGGAGAATTGAAGGAAGATATAGACAATAAAACCATACTAGTAGGAGACTTAAACCAACCATTATCAAATTTAGATAAATCAAATAAAAAAATAAATAAGAAAGAGGTAAAAGAAGTGAATGAAATCTTAGAAAAATTAGAATTAATAGACATATGGAGAAAAATAAATAGGGATAAAAAGGAATACACCTTCTTCTCAGCACCACATGGCACATTCACAAAAATTGACCATACATTAGGTCACAGAAACATAGCACACAAATGCAAAAAAAACAGAAATAATGAAAGCAGCATTCTCAGATCACAAGGCAATAAAAATAATGATTAGTAATGGTACATGGAAAACCAAATCTAAAACCAATTGGAAATTAAACAGTATGACACTCCAAAACCGTTTACTTAAAGAAGAAATCATAGAAACAATTAATAATTTCATCGAGGAAAATGACAAAGGTGAAACATCCTTTCAAACCTTTTGGGATGCAGCCAAAGTGGTAATCAGAGGTAAATTCATATCCCTGAATGCTTATATTAACAAACAAGGGAGAGCAGAGATCAATCAATTGGAAATGCAAATGAAAAAACTCAAAAGCGATCAAATTAAAAACCCCCAGCAGAAAACCAAATTAGAAATCCTAAAAATTAAGGGAGAAATTAATAAAATAGAAAGTGATAGAACTATTGATTTAATAAATAAGACAAGAAGCTGGTACTTTGAAAAAACAAACAAAATAGACAAAGTACTGGTCAATCTAATTTAAAAAAGGAAGGAAGAAAAGCAAATTGACAGCATTAAAGATGAAAAGGGGGACAGCACCTCCGATGAAGATGAAATTAAGGCAATCATTAGAAATTACTTTGCCCAATTATATGGCAATAAATACACCAATTTAGGAGAAATGGATGAATATATACAAAAATACAAACTGCCTAGATTAACAGAAGAGGAAATAGAAATCTTAAATAATCCCATATCAGAAATTGAAATCCAACAAGCCATCAAAGAACTTCCTAAGAAAAAATCCCCAGGGCCTGATGGATTCACCAGCGAATTCTATCAAACATTCAGAGAACAGTGAATCCCAATACAAGACAAACTATTTGACATAATAAGCAAAGAGGGAGTTCTACCAAACTCCTTTTACGACACAAACATGGTACTGATTCCAAAACCAGGCAGGTCAAAAACAGAGAAAGAAAATTCTACACCAATCTCCCTAATGAATATAGATGCAAAAATCTTAAATAGGATACTAGCAAAAAGACTCCAGCAAGTGATCAGAAGGATCATTCACCATGATCAAGTAGGATTCATACCAGGGATGCAGGGCTGGTTCAACATTAGGAAAACCATCCACATCATTGACCACATCAACAAGCAAACCAACAAGAACCACATGATTATCTCAATAGACGCAGAAAAAGCCTTTGATAGAATACAACACCCATTCCTATTAAAAACACTAGAAAGCATAGGAATAGAAGGGTCATTCCTAAAAATAATAAACAGTATATATCTAAAACCAACAGCTAATATCATCTGCAATGGGGATAAACAGGATGCATTCCCAATAAGATCAGGAGTGAAACAAGGATGCCCATTATCACCTCTACTATTTGACATTGTACTAGAAACACTAGCAGTAGCAATTAGAGAAGATAAAGGAATTGAAGGCATCAAAATAGGCAAGGAGGAGACCAAGTTATCACTCTTTGCGGATGACATGATGGTCTTCTTAAAGAATCCGAGAAATTCAACCAAAAAGCTAATTGAAATAATCAACAACTTTAGCAAAGTTGCAGGATACAAAATAAACCCACATAAATCATCAGCTTTTCTATATATCTCCAACACAGCTCAGCAGCAAGAACTAGAAAGAGAAATCCCATTCAAAATCTCCTTAGACAAAATAAAATACCTAGGAATCTACCTCCCAAGACAAACACAGGAACTATATGAACACAACTACAAAACACTCGCCACACAACTAAAACTAGACTTGAACAAATGGAAAAACATTAATTGCTCATGGATAGGACGAGCCAATATAATAAAAATGACCATCCTACCCAAACTCATTTATCTATTTAGTGCCATACCCATGGAACTACCAAAATACTTCTTCACTGATTTAGAAAAAAACCATAACAAAGTTCATTTGGAAGAACAAAAGATCAAGGATATCCAGGGAAATAATGAAAAAAAAACACCCATATGATGGGGGCCTTGCAGTCCCTGACCTAAAACTATATTACAAAGCAGCAGTCATCAATACAATTTGGTACTGGCTAAGAAACAGAAAGGAAGATCAGTGGAATAGACTGGGGGAAAGCGACCTCAGCAAGACAGTATACGATAAACCCAAAGATCCCAGCTTTTGGGACAAAAATTCAGTATTCGATAAAAACTGCTGGGAAAATTGGAAGACAGTGTGGGAGAAACTAGGAATAGATCAACACCTCACACCCTACACCAAGATAAATTCAAAATGGGTGAGTGACTTAAACATAAAGAAGGAAACCATAAGTAAATTGGGTAAACACAGAATAGTATACATGTCAGACCTTTGGGAAGGGAAAGGGTTTAAAACCAAGCAAGATATAGAAAGAATCACAAAATGTAAAATAAATAATCTTGACTACATCAAACTAAAAAGCTTTTGTACAAACAAAACCAATAAAACTAAAATCAGAAGGGAAACAACAAATTGGGAAAAAATCTTCATAGAAACCTCTGACAAAGTTTAATTACTGATATTTGTAAGAGCTAAATCAATTGTACAAAAAATCAAGCCATTCTCCAATTGATAAATGGGCAAGGGAAATGGATAGGCAGTTCTCAGATAAAGAAATCAAAACTATTAATAAGCACATGAATAAGTGTTCTAAATCTCTTATAATCAGAGAGATGCAAATCAAAACAACTCTGAGGTATCACCTCACACCTAGCAGATTGGCTAACATAACAGCAAAGGAAAGTAATGAATGCTGGAGGGGATGTGGCAAAGTAGGGACATTAATTCATTGCTGGTGGAGCTGTGAACTAATCCAACCATTCTGGAGGGCAATTTGGAACTATGCCCAAAGGGCAACAAAAGAATATCTACCGTTTGACCCAGCCATAGCACTGCTGGGTCTGTACCCCAAAGAGATAATGGACAAAAAGACTTGTACAAAAATATTCATAGCTGCGCTCTTTGTGGTAGCCCAAAACTGGAAAACGAGGGGATGCCCATCAATTGGGGAATGGCTGAACAAACTGTGGTATATGTTGGTGATGGAATACTATTGTTCTAAAAGGAATAATAAAGTGGAGAAGTTCCATGGAGACTGGAACAACCTCCAGGAAGTGATGCAGAGCGAGAGGAGCAGAACTAGGAGAACATTGTACACAGAGACTAATACACTGTGGTATAATCGAACGTAATGGACTTCTCCTTTAGTGGTGGTGTAATGTCCCTGAACAACTTGCAGGGATCCAGGAGAAAAAAACACCATTCATAAGCAAAGGATAAACTATGGGAGTGGAAACACCGAGAAAAAGCAACTGCCTGAATACAGAGGTTGAGGGGACATGACAGAGGATAGACTCTAAATGAAAACTCTAATGCAAATACTATCAACAAAGCAAAGGGTTCAAATCAAGAAAACATCTAATGCCCAGTGGACTTACGCTTCGGCTATGGGGGGTGGGGGGAAGGAAAAGAAAATGATCTATGACTTTAATGAATAATGCTTGGAAATGATCAAATAAAATATATTTAAAAAAGAATACTAGCAAAAGGTGACCCTAGTTTATAAATCAAATCTTTTTCCTTCTTGAATAGCATATTCCAAGTCTTTGAATCCTTTAATGTAGAAGCTATTAGGTCCTGAGTGAACCTGATTGTAACTCCAGGGTCCTTGAGTGGTTTCCTTCTGGTCCTTGAAGTATTTTCCCTTGACTGGGTATCAATGTGATAAGGAATTACTTCCTAGTAGTTATCAGTTGGGAATTTAATTCTGAAGGCAATCTCTGAATGCTTTTCATTTCAATTTTGTTTTCTTGTTGAAGGATCTATTGGCAGGTATTTTAAATTTTTTTCATAATGAAATTAAAATACTAAATTTAAAAAATAATCTTTATTATGGCCTTCAGGTAATAAAATAATTCTGAGATTTTTTTTCTCATAGATCTATTTTCCAGGTCAGTTGATTTTTTAATATGATATTTGATTGGCCAGAGTCAAGATGGCACCGTCCAGGCAGTAAAAGATAAAAGGTAAGACCTCTGAAAACCCTTCCATACCAATAACAAACAAATGCTCCTAGGGGATTGAAAATCAAACTGAACAACAAGACAGAGCCAAGGAAACCCCCTGCTGGTCTCAATTCAAAAGGTACATCACCCAAAACCTGGAATTCAAGGACATTTGGGTTTATGGTGAAGGCAGAAGGAAGATCCCAGGACCCCCCACCCAGCACCAGAGCGCTAAGCCTCCAGAGGGAGCAGGAATATCTGTGCAGGCAAAGGCACTGGTTTTGAGGGAGTACCTATGGCAGGCTCAGAGCATCAAACTCAGGTGGTGAGGAAGGAGCTGCAGAGGGAGCACAGAGCAAGCACACTGGTCAGAATGGCAGAGACCCCACATATTGCTCCGGCGTTCCTGGAAGTTTTGGCCTCGGGACAGAGCTACTACAACCCAACTGAACTTAATGCCATCCAAAGTCTTCAGAGCTCAGTGAAGCTAAAGGTCCAACACCCCTCCATCACAGACTCCTTCACTTTAATCCAATCAAAAGCCTCCAGAGGTCAGGGCAGCTGAAACTAAAAGCTCAAATGGTAAAAAAATAAATGAGTACTGGCTAAGATACAGAAAAGAGGATTGGTGGGATAGACTTGGGGTAAATGACCTCAGCAAAACAGTCTATGATAAGCCCCAAATTCCCAGCTTTTGGGACCAAAACCCACTATTTGTTAAAACCTGCTGGGAAAATTGGAAGACAGTATGGGAGAGATTAGGTTTGGATCAACATCTCACACCCTACACCGAGATAAACTCAGAATGGGTGAATGACCTGAAAAGAAAGAAGGAAACTCTTTCGAATATTTTCCCACCTTGCTTCCTTAGCCGTCTAAGCAGCCTCCTGTGCACTTCGCGTAATGAATGATCATCTTGACTTCCTGTCAGGATGGCGGCTTAGAGAAAGCTAAAGTTCAGATCTCCAGAAACCCTTCCCTACCGAACTCAAACTATATGTTCCTAGGGCACAGAAATTCAAAAGGAACAAGAGCATAGACCCCGGGAATCCTCCTCTAGGATCTGGATCAAAAGGTCCGGCCCCCCAAAAGCCAGAACCCGAGATCACTCGGACCTAAGGGGTAGGCAGAAGGAAGGTCCCATGACCCATCCCCCCAACCCAGAGCTCTGAGTCCGAGGCAGCAGAGGGAACATCAGAGCCTCAGGGCTGGCTATTCTGAAGACTGCTTCCTGAAAACAACCTGACTCAGACTTCCTGAAAACAACCTGACTCAGACGAGTGGACACCCAACACAGACAGCAGGGAAACAGAGAGAGATGGGGCGTGGGGGGGGGGGTGGAGCTTCTAACCCCCTGGCTGGATCCTTCCATCCAAGTGTCAGGGAAGGTCCATGTCTCAGGGCATACTCAGTTCAACCCAGGGAAAGCTAATCCTCTCAAGAGCCCTCAGAGGTCCTGGAAGCTGCGGCCCCTCCCCCCCTCGGAGTGCTGGCTCTTCCGGCCGGCTAAGGCACAGAAACAAACACCCCGCAGAAAGGGCCAAGCCAGGCTCAGAGCCTGGAAGTAAGGCAACGGAGAAGCATCGATAGGGAACTGAGGAGGGCAGTGACTCGGAAACACCAGCAATTCCTGGCTTCCCCGGGAAGACAGAACAACAACTGCATAGAACAGACAATCAGCCTGGGGCGAAAACCTCTGAACACCAGACAGAGATAAGAAAAGCTAGCCCTCCCCACTCAGATAGAGATGGCAAACTCCACAGAAGCACAAAAGCCCCAAAATTCCAAGAAAAACAGCAAGAAGGGGGCAACTTTGGACACATTTTATGGAGAAGAAATACAAAATACAGAGGAGATAGAAGAGGAAACACAAGCAAATGCTCCGAACCCTTCCAAAGATAATATAAACTCTCCATACACCCATGAAGAATTTGATTCGGAAAGGATCAAACAGATGGAAGCCTTCTGGGAGGAAAAATGGGAAATAATGCAAAAGAAATTCACGCATCTACAAAACCAGTTTGACCAAAGTGAAAAGGAAAACCAGGCTTTAAAGGTCAGAATTAGGCAACTCGAAGACAACGAGCAAGAACTGATAAAGCAAAGCCAAAAGACCAAGAAATTAGAAGAGAACATAAAATATCTCACTGACCACATCATAGACTTGGAAAATAGAGGGAGAGGAGACAATTTAAGAATAATTGGACTACTAGAAAAGACAAATAAACAGCAAACTCGATATCATAATACAAGACATAATCAAAGAAAATTACCCAGAGATCCTAGAAGAAGAGGGCAATACAGGCAATGAAGGAGTTCACAGAACACCCTCTACACTAAATCCCCGAAAGACAACTCCCAGGAATGGAATGGCCAAATTCCAAAGTTTTCCTGCAAAAGAAAACTTATAGGAAGCCAGAAAAAGACAATTTAGATATAAAGGAATGCCAATCCCAGGGTCACTGAACAAGACCTTGCAAGTTCCACTCTGAATGAACTTAAGGCATGGAACATGATTTTCAGAAAGGCAAGAGAGCTGGGTTTTCAACCAAGAATCAGCTATCCATCAAAACTGACTATATACTTCCAAGGGAAAGTATGGGCATTCAACAAAATAGACGATTTCCAAGTTTTTGCAAAGAAAAGACCAGAGCTCTGTGGAAACTTCGATATCAAAAAGCAAAGAGCCTGGAATACCTTAAAAGGGAAATATGAAGGAAAGGGAAAAGGTGAAAAATATTATCTTTTTCTTTTACTCAAACTCTCTTCTATAAGGATTACATTTATATCAATCTATGTATACCAACATGTGGGGAAAATGTAATGTGTAAATTGGGGGAAAAGAAAGACCAAATAGAATAATCTTTCTCACACAAAGATTCACACGGGAAGGGGAGGGGAAGAAAACTCCTATGAGAAGGAGAGGAAGAGAGTTTTTACTTAAACCTTACACTCAGGGAAACCAACTCTAAGAGGGAAGAACATCCAGATCCATTGGGATCTTGAATTCTATGTTACCCAACAAGGGAAGGGAGAAGGGAAAACCAATGGGGTAGGGGGAAGGGAACACGAAACAGGGAGGGAAGAAGAAGGGGGAAGGGGAGGGAACAAAAAGGGAGGGACCAGATAGGGAAACATATCAAGGGAGGGGACAAGGGGGACTGATTTAAAGTAAATCACTGGACTAAAAGGTAGAGCTGAAGAAGAAAGGTTAGAATTAGGGAAGGATATCAATGTGGGGTTTTCCTTAATGGACCTCCCTGACCAGCAGGGTCCCACAAGGGAAGGGGCTCACGTTTGTGATGGGACCCGAGGAGAGGTAGGAACTGAGAACCTGGGTGGAAATGAAAGACAGGGACAAGTCAGTGGTTGGATAGGGCAGGCAATCCCTATGATACTCCCTTTGATAAGAGAGTATGAGTACAAAGGAACTGGGGTGGAGGAGATTAAGATAGGAAATGCAGGCCGAGATGGTTACAGCCTCGGGGAAGGAGAAGGTCAAGAGGAGAGAGAGACATAGTCATTGAGGAGCCCAGTGGAGCTCCATGGAAGGGAGAAAGGCCAAGAGACAAGAGGAAGTTCATGGGATTGCCTCTGGATTTTATTCCTGTCCTGCTTGGATGGTACTCCCAAGCACGTAGCAATCACATCACAAAGCATAGACAATCATGATTGGGAGGCAAGGTAGAGGGAACACCTTTGGGCGTGTAGATTGCAAACTGCGCTTTCCTGGGGAATTGAGTCCGAGCATGTTAATGAGTTTGTCTTAGCCAAGGGCCACATGGCCAGTTCAAGGTTACCTTCACAAGCCTCATTGGGATAACCTTATGCTTGGAGACACAGTCGCCATACAGTCATTTATATTTCATAGATGTGAATATGCTTGGGATGCTACAATCAAAATGCCAGGGAGTCCACAAGTGACAGTCATAACTTTGAACGTGAATGGGATGAACTCACCCATAAAATGTAGACGAATAGCAGAATGGATTACAATGCAAAACCCTACCATATGTTGTCTTCAAGAAACACACATGAGGCGGGTAGACACCCACAAGGTCAGAATTAAAGGATGGAGCAATAATTTGGTCTCCTCCTTGCCTATTTTGATGCCTTCAATTTCTTTATCTTCTCTAATTGTTACTGCTAGTGTTTCTAGTACAATGTCAAATACTTGAGGTGATAATGGGCATCCTTGTTTCACTCGTGATCTTATCTTATGCATCTAGTTTATCCCCATTGCAGATGATATTAGCTGTTGGTTTTAGATATATGCTGTTCATTATTTTTCGGAAGGACAGCTCTATTCCTATACTTCCTAGTGTTTTTAAGAGGAATGGGTGTTGTATTTTATCAAAGGCTTTTTCTGCGTCTATTGAGATAATCATGTGGTTCTTGTTGGTTTGCTTGTTGATGTGGTCAATGATGTGGATGGTTTTCCTAATACTGAACCAGCCCTGCATCCCTGGTATAAATCGTACTTGTTCATGGTGGATGACCCTTCTGATCACTTGCTGGAGTCTTTTTGCTAGTATCCTATTTAAGATTTTTGCATCTATATTCATTAGGGAGATTGGTCTATAATTTTGTTTCTCTGTTTTTGGCCTGCCTGGTTTTGGAATCAGTACCATGCTTGTGTCATAAAAGGAGTTTGGTAGAACTCCCTCTTTGCTTATTATGTCAAATAGTTTGTCTTGTATTGGGATTCACTGTTCTCTGAATGTTTGATAGAATTCGCTGGTGAATCCATCAGGCCCTGGGGATTTTTTCTTAGGAAGTTCTTTGATGGCCTGTTCGATTTCTTTTTCTGATATGGGATGATTTAAGAAAACTATTTCTTCTTCTGTTAGTCTAGGCAATTTATATTTTTGTAAATATTCATGAATATCACCTAGATTGGTATATTTATTGCCATATAGTTGGGCAAAGTAGTTTTTAATGATTGCCTTAATTTCCTCTTCAGTGCAGGTGAGATCCCCCTTTTCATCTTTGATGCTGTTAATTTGCCTTTCTTCTTTCCTTTTTTTAATTAAATTAACAAGTACTTTGTCTATTTTGTCTGTTTTTTCAAAGTACCCGTATCTAGTCTTGTTTATAAGCTTAATAGTTCTGTCACTTTCTATTTTATTAATTTCTCCCTTAATTTTTAGGATCTCTAGTATGGTTTTCTTCTGGAGGTTTTTAATTTGTTCATTCTCAAGTTTTTTGATTTGCATTTCCAATTCCTTGGTCTCTGTCCTCCCTAATTTGTTAATATATGCACTCAGGGATATGAATTTTCCTCTAAGTACTGCCTTGGCTGCATCCCATAAGGTTTGAAAGGATGTTTCGCCATTGTCATTTTCTTCAACGAAATTGTTAATTGTTTCTATGATTTCTTCTCTAACTATCCGATTTTGGAGTATCATGTTATTTAATTTCCAATTAATTTTTGATTTGGGTCTCCATGTACCCTTGCCGATCAATATTTTAATTGCCTTGTGATCTGAAAAGGCTGCAGTTCATAATTCTGCTTTTCTGCATTTGAGTGCCATGTTTCTAAGACCTAGTGTATTATCTATTTTTGTGAATGTGCCATGTGGTGCTGAAAAGAAGGTGTATTCCTTTTTGTCCCTATTTATTTTTCTCCATATGTCTATTAACTCTAATTTTTCTAAGATTTCCTTCACCTCTTTTACCTCTTAAAGTATATTTTTTGGTTTGATTTATCTAAATTTGATAGTGGTTGGTTCAAGTCTCCCACTAATATGGTTTTACTGTCTATTTCCTCCTTCAATTCTCCTAGTTTCTCCATTAAAAATTTGGATGCTATACCATTTGGTGTATACATGTTGATTAGTGATATTTCCTCATTGTCTATACTCCCTTTTAGCGGAATATATTTACCTTCCCTATCCCTTTTGATCAGGTCTATTTGTGTTTTGGCTTTGTCAGATATCATGATTGCAACTCCTGCCTTCTTTCTATCAGTTGAGGCCCAAAAGGTCTTACTCCAACCTTTAATTCTAATCTTGTGAGTGTCAACCTGTCTCATATGTGTTTCTTGAAGAGAACATATGGTACGGTTTTGGATTCTAATCCAATCTGCTATTTGTCTACGTTTTATGGGTGAGTTCATCCCTTTCACATTCAAAGTTTTGATTGTTATTTGTGGATTTGCTGGCATTTTGATATCTTCCCCCAGTTCTGACCTTTCTTCTTTAGCTTTCTCCTTTTGAACCAGTGATTTACTTTAGGTCAGTCCCCCTAATCCCCTCCCTTGAGATGCTTCCCTTTCTAGCCCCTCCCTTTTTATGCTCCCTTCCCCCCCCTCTCCTTCCCTCCCTTTTTGTACTCCCTCCTCCCTCCCCCTCCTTGATTTTCCTTTCTTTCTTGCCCTAATGGATAAGATAGAATTCAGGATCATACAAGATCTAGATGTTCTTCCCTCTCAGATTTGATTTCACTGAGAGTAAGGTTTAAGTAATTCCACTTCACGCTCTCTTCCTCTCCTTCTCATATGAGAGTTCTTCCCCTCCCTTCCAATGTGTATCTTTATATGGGAAAGATTATTCTATTGATTCCCCCCCTATTTCTTGAAGTTAATCTTAGTATTATCAAGGTTCCCCCCTCCCATTTCCTTTCTTTGCCCCAACTTTCCCCAAATCTTCTTAATGCCCCAATCTTTCCCTATGCATGTTTCTTCTAACTACTCTCATGATGATACAATTCATGAGAGTTACAGAAAACATTTTCCCCACATATTAATATATATAATTTGATGTAAATGTAGTCCTTATAGAACAGAGTTTGACTTAAAGAAAAAGATAAGATTTATCTCCTTTTCCCTTTCTTGAATATTTACTTTTTCATGTTTCTCTTGCTTTCTGTGCTTGGATATCGAATTTTCCACAGATCTCTGGTCTTTTCTTAGCAAATTCTTGGAAATCTTCTATTTTGTTGAATGCCCATACTTTCCCTGGAAGTATATAGTCAGTTTTGCTGGGTAGTTGATTCTTGGTTGGAGACCCAGCTCTCTTGCCTTTCTAAATATCGTGTTCCATGCTTTGCGGTCTCTTAGTGTGTTAGCCGCTAAGTCGTGTGTGATCCTTATGGGAGCCCCCTTATATCTGAAGCTCTTCTTCTTGGCTTCTTGTAGGATTTTCTCCTTTACTTGGAAGCTCTTGAATTTGGCAATTACATGCCTAGGGGTTGTCTTTTGGGGACTTAGTATAGAAGGTGTTCTATGAATCCTTTCTATTTCTATTTTGCCCCCTTGCTCCAGAACATGAGGGCAATTTTCTTTTATAATCACCTGTAGAATAATATGGAGTTTATTGTTTACCTCTGGTTTTTCTGGGAGACCGATAATTCGGATATTTTCTCATCTCCCTCTGTTTTCCAGATCTGTGACCTTCTCAGTGAGATATTTAATGTTTTCTTCTAATTCATTAATTTTTTGGGATTGCTTTATTGATTCTTGCTGTTTTATCATCTCGCTTTCTTCGAGGTGCTTAATTCTGGTCGTTAGGGACTGGTTTTGCTTTTCAGCCTTGTCTGCCCTTCTATTGGATGCTTCCAGTTCTTATTCTGAGCATTTTTATCTCTCAGACAGCTGATCTCTTTCTCCCATTTTTCTTTCCAGGTTTCCATCTTTTGGGTAAGTTCCAGTTTGAGATCTTTCAGAGCTTGTTGATAGTTTCCATTTTGGGAGGCGTGTTCTGAATTTTTTTGGATTTCCTCCTCATTCTCCTCTTTTCCTTGGGTACTTCCCCCATAAAAGTTTTCAATAGTCACTTTTTTCCCTTTCTTCGTGGAGGCTTGATTTTGGGCCATGTGAGCCATGCCTTTGGTGGTTATATTCCCCTTTCCTTTTTGGTCTGGGATCTGGGTTATATGGGTGGTTTTTCTGTGAATTTAGGTTGCTTCAGACTAGTTCTTCCCAGCCTCCGAGGTTTCTTAGAGTGCTGGGTCCCTGATCACAGCCACACTGCCCAGGTGTTCAGCTCCTCCCAGATAATCAAGGCGTGGTCCACCCCTGTTGTTTAGCTCCATGGAGATGTTCAGCGCAGCCGCCCCAAGTACAGCTCCGCTGAAGATCTGGATTCTCCAGTGAAACCGCCCTGAGATGTTTTTTCCTGGCAGTCCCCAGATCCCAAGGACCCTGGAGTGCCCCCCCCCAGACAGATACGTTCCCCACTCACTCGCTGTCCCGGTGAGCACTCAGGTAGCTCACTCTGGTTTAGTGGGGGAGGTGTGGTGGGGGAAGGGTGGCTCAGTTCACTTTTCTGTGCAAGCTTTTCCTTCTTATTTTAGTGTGGAAATGTTCAAGCCCCACGTACCTTTGCCTCTGTGGGGTACTGGGGAGTCCTTCTGTTCCTCCAAAGGTGATTTTATGCTCCTTTGATGTAGACTATTTCGTTCGGTGCCTGGGAGAGGAAGCTTTTGGCGTCTAGATTGCAACAATGATTACCCAGAAGTCCGGGGGCATACCTTTTGATTTGAGTCCAGAAGGAGGGTTCCCCACCTGTGTCCTATTGTGAAGTGTGAATTCCAGTCCCCTAGCAGCATTCAGTTTGTGATCAGTAAGGAAGGGTTTTCAGAGGTCTGAACTTCGGCTGCTTCTAAGCCCCCATCTTGACTCCACCCCCTTCCAATAAGAATTTTTTATAGAATAAGAGCAAGGTGTAGATACAGAAGGGGACAGGGAATGTACAGAAAAAACATACAAATTCCAAAAGAAAAACATGCAATGGACACAGAGTCCAGAACAGCTGAAAATGACTTCAAAAACAAATTGAGAGAGGTAGTGGAAAAGTTAGGAACAAAAAAAGAAAAGAATGCAAGAAGAAATGGGCCAATTGGGAAAGGGGAATCAAAAACTGACAGAAGGAAATAAGGCCTTAAAATGAGAACTGACTATCGAGAAACTAATATCATCTTGAGAAGTCAAGAAAAAATGAAGGAAATTCAAAGGAATGATAATGAAAAACATCAAATATCTTATTTTTAAAATTAATTTATTTAGCCAATTTAGAACATTATTCCTTGATTACAGGGGTGTGGGAGGTGCTCAGGGAGGAGTAGTATCTCTGGTATGGAGGGCTTGTCGTGCCCTCTTAGGGCAGCTATCCAACCTCTGACCCTCACCTGACACCCAGCTCTCACTTGTAGCTCCTAGTAGCTGCTAGCATGTGGCAGCAGCCACACCCCGGGCAAAGCCTTCGACAGGCCGGCTAAACCTTGTGAGAGTAGCCATTGAGTCGTAGACCCCTGGTGTACTACGGCTTTGCTCCCCCAGCATGTGAAGACTGCTTTGTCCAAACAGACGGAAGAAACCAATAAGAAGGTTCCGTGGCTGAGAGGGCGATGCAGCAAAGCATTGTGGAGTGTTTAGGGCATGTTGGAGCACAAAAGACAACCCGGCCATTCAATCCCGCTGAGGAAGTCTCCATGTGTAATGATTTTTCATGCCAATGGACTCAGGCTTCCAACACTGAGACAGTGGGACTATCTCTCTGCATCGACTTTTCCTCTTAAATCTCCTTCACGCACAAGTGTTTTTGTGCACACCTCTACAACCCAGATGAAAGGGCACAAAGACATTCCTCATCCTCGCTTACCGAGAGACTACTACTACACTGGTTACAATAATCACAATATTTCCCGCCCTCGCCTCCACCCACCCTTCACGAAGCCAACACACAATTTCATTGGGTATTACTTGTGTCCTTGACCAGAACCTATTTCTCTGCTGTTTATGTTTGCACTATGATGTTCATTAGAGTCTACATCACCAACCATATCCCTTCAAGGCATGCAGTCAAGGAGTTGGTTTTCTTCAGTGTTATTACTCCCACAATGTTTCCTCTGAATGCGGAGAGTTGTTTTTCTCGTGGATTCCCCCATATTCTTCAGTATCCCTTCATGGCCAATAATGAAGCAGGCCATTATGATCGATTTTACCACAGAGTATCAGTCTCTGTGGACAATGTTCATATCCCTTGCCCATTTATCAAGTGGAGAATGGCTTGAATTTTTGTACAATCGTAGCTCTTTATTAATTGGAGTAATTAGACCTTTGTCAGAGGTTTTTGTAATGAAGATTGTTTCCCAAGTTGTTGCTTCCCTTCTAATTTTGGATGAATGAGTTTTGTTTGTACAAAACCTTTTTAGTTTTATGTAATCAAAATTGTTGATTATACATTTTGTGATTTTTTTCTACCTTTTGCATGGTTTTAAAGTCTTTCGCAAAGATCTGACAGGTATACTATTCTGTGTTCACCTAATTTGCTTATAGTTTCCTTTTTTTTAAAAAATTTTATAATATTTTATTTGATCATATCCAAGAATTATTCATTAAAGACAAAGATCATTTTTTACTCCCAGCCAACCACCCCTAGCCGACGCGTGACTCCACTGGGTATCACATGTGTTCTTGATTCGAACCCATTGTCATGTTGTTAATGTTTGCATTAGAGTGTTCGTTTAGAGTCTCTTCTCTGTCATGTCCCCTCAACCGCTATAGTCAGGCAGTTGCTTTTCCTCGGTGTTTCTACTCCCACAGCTTGTCCTCTGCTTATAAATAGTGTTTTTTCTCCCAGAAAATTATTCCTTTTAGCACAATAGTATTCCATCACCAACATATACCACAATTTGTTCAGCCATTCCCCAATTGATGGGCATCCACTCATTTTCTAATTTTTGGCCACCACAAACAGCGCAGCTATGAATATTCTCGTACAAGTCTTTTTCTCCATTATCTCTTTGGGGTACAGACCCAGCAGTGCTATGATTGGATTAAAGGGTAGACATTCTTTGTCGACTTTTGGGCATTTGGGCATCCAAATTGCCCTCCAGAATGGTTGGATCCGTCCACAACTCCACCAGCAATGAATTAATATCCGTACTTTGCCACATTCCCCTCCAGCATTCATTACTTTCCTTTGTTGTCGTGTTAGCCAATCTGCTAGGCATGAGGTGATACCTCAGAGTTGTTTTGATTTGCATCTCACTGACTATAAGAGTTTAAGAACACTTCTTCATGTGCTTATTAATACTTTTGATTTCTTTATCTGAGAACTGCCTATCCATTTCCCTTGCCCATTTATCAATTGGAGAATGGCTTGATTTTTTGTACAATTGATTTAGCTCTTACAAATATGAGTAATTAAACTTTGTCAGAGGTTTCTATGAAGATTTTTTTCCCAATTTGTTGTTTCCCTTCTGATTTTAGGTTCATTGGTTTTGTTTGTTAAAAGCTTTTTAATTTGATGTAGTCAACATTATTTATTTTAAGTTTTGTGATTCTTTCTATGTCTTGCTTGGTTTTAAAGTCTTTCCCCTCCCAAAGGTCTGACATGTATACTATTCTGTGTTTACCCAATTTACTTATGGTTTCCTTCTTTATGTTTAAGTCATTCACACATTTTGAATTTATCTTGGTGTAGGCTGTGAGGTGTTGATCAAATCCTAATCTCTACCACACTGTCTTCCAAATTTCCCAATAGTTTTTATCGAATAGTGGATTTCTGTCCCAAAAGCTGGGATTTTTGGGTTTATCGAATACTGTCTTGCTGAGGTCGCTTGCCCCCAGTCTATTCCATTGATCCTCCTTTCTGTCTCTTAGCCAGCAGCAAATTGTTTCGATGACAGCTGCTTTGTAATATAGTTTAAAGTCTGGGACTGCAAGGCCCCCATCATTTGTGGTTTTTTTTTTTTCATTATTTCCCTAGATATCCTTGATCTTTTGTTATTCCAAAACCTTAAACCTAACCCTAACCCTAACCCTAACAATAAATACATTTCTAACCCTAACCCTAAAACTAACCCTAACCGTCACACTAAACCTAACCCTAACCCTAAACCATAAATACGTTTCTATATCTAACCCTAACACTAAATACATTTCTTATCCAAATACTAACAATAAATACATTTCTAACCCTAACCTTAACCCAAAAACTAACCCTTATCCTAAACCTAACACTAACCCTAACCCTAACTCTAACCCTAACCCTAACTCTAACCCTAACCTTAAACCTAACCCTAACCCTAACAATAAATACATTTCTAACCCTAAACCTAACCCTAAAACTAACCCTAACCGTAACACTAAACCTAACTCTAAACGTAAACCATAAATACGTTTCTATATCTAACCCTAACACTAAATACATTTCTAATCCAAACACTAACCCTAACAATAAATACATTTCTAACCGTAACCTTAACCCTAACCCTAACCCTAACCCTAACCCTAATGCTAACCCTAACCATAACGCTAACCCTAACCCTAAACCTTAATGCTAACCCTAACACTAGACCTAACCCTAACCCTAACCCTAATGCTAACCCTAAATACTGTGAAACTCTGAACTTATCCCTAACCCTAAATACGATTTTAAAACATAAATATGTTTCTAACCCTAACACTAACCATAAACCTATCTCTAACACTAACCTTAACCCTAACCCTAACTCTAAACCTAACAATAACCAAAACACTAGCCTTAAATCTAACCCTAATCCGAACCCTAAATACCCTAACCCTAACCTAACACTAAAGCTAACACTAAACCTAACCCTAATCCTAACCCTAAATACTGTCGAACCCTAAACTTATCCCTAACCCTAAATTCGTTATTAAAACATAAATATGTTTCTAACCCTAACTCTCACCGTAAACCAAACTCTAACATTAACTTTAACCCTAACCCTAACCCTAACCCTAACCCCTATCCCAAAACCTAACCCTAATCCTAACCCAAACCCTAACCCTAAATAAGTACCGATTTCTGCCAATTTCTGTCCTACCGATTCCTGCCGATTTCTGCTGATTTCTATCCTGTACTGTCCAACCCTAAACCTATACCTAGAGCTAAATAGGTTTTGAAACCATAAATATATTTCTAACCCTAACCCTAACCCTAAAAATAAACCCTAACCCTAACCCTAACCCTAAACCATGAATACGTTTCTATAACTAACCTTAACACTAAATACATTTCTAATACTAACGCTAACCCTAACAATAAATACATTTTTAACCCTAAACCTAAGCCTAAACCTAACTCTAACACTAACCCTAAATACGTGCCGATTTCTGCCCTTACACTAAACCTAACCCTAACCTTAACCAGAACCCTAACCCTAACCCTAACCCTAAATACTAATGCTAACCCTAAATACTAACGCTAACCCTAACAATAAATACATTTCTAACCCTAAACCTAAGCCTAAACCTAACCCTAAATACGTGCCGATTTCTGCCCTAACCCTAAACCTAACCCTAACCTTAACCTTAACCAGAACCCTAACCCTAACCCTATACCTAACCCTAACCCTATCCCTAACACATCCCTAACCCAAAACCTAACCCTAACCCTAAATACATGCCGATTTCTGCCGATTTTTGTCCTGTGCCGATTTCTGTCCTGCCGATTTCTGCCCTAACACTAACCCTAACAGTAAATACTGTCAAACCCTAAACTTATCCCTAACCCTAAATAGGTTTTTAAAATGTAAATATGTTTCTAACCCTAACTCTAACCATAAACCAAACTCTAACACTAACCTTAACCCTAACCCTAATCCTAAACCTAACCCTAACAATACATACATTTCGAACCCAAACCCTAATCCTAAAACTAACCCTCACTCTAATCCTAAACCAAACCGTAACCCTAAACCATAAATACGTTTCTATAACTAACCTTAACACTAAATAGATTTCTAATCCTAACGCTAACTCTAACAATAAATACATTTCTAAAATTAACCCTAACCCTAACCCTAACCCTAACCCTATCCCTAAATACTGTCAAAACCTAAAATTATCCCTAACCCTAACTCGGTTTTTAAAACATAAATATGTTTCTAACCCTAACTCTAACCATAAACCTAACTCTAACACTAACCTTAACCCTAACCCTAACTCTAACCCTAACCCTAAACCTAACCCTAACTCTAACCATAACCCAAATTCTAAATAGGTTTTTAAAGCATAAATACATTTCTAATCCTAACCCAACCAACTCAGCAAGACAGTATTCAATAAACCCAAAGATCCCAGCTTTTGGGACAGAAATCCACTATTCGATAAAAAATATTGGGAAATTTGGAAGACAGTGTGGGAGAGATTAGGAATTGATCAACACCTCACACCCTACACCAAGATAAATTCAAAATGGGTGAGTGACTTAAACATAAAGAAGGAAACCATAAGTAAATTGGGAAAACACAGAATAGTATACCGATGCACGATTCCACTGGGTATCACATGTGTTTTGGGTTTGAATCCATTTCCATGTTGTTGGTATTTGCATTAGAGTGTTCATTTAGAGTCTCTCCTCAGTCCTATCCCCTGTCCCCCTGTAGTCAAGCAGTTGCTTTTCCTCAGTGTTTTTCCTCCCATAGTTTATCCTCTGCTCGTAGATAGTGTTTCTTAGATCCCTGCAGATTGTCCAGGGACATTGCATTGATACTAATGGAGAAGTCCATGGCCTTCGATTATACCACAAGGTATTAGTCACTGTGTACAATGTTCTCCTGGTTCTGCTCCTCTCGTTCTGCTTCGCTTCCTGGAGGTCGTTCCAGTCTCCATGGCAGTGCTATAGCTGGATCAAAGGGCAGACAGTCTTTTATCACCCTTTGGGCATAGTTACAAATTGCCCTCCAAAACGGATGGATCAATTCACAACTCCACCAGCAATGAATTAATATCCCTACTTTGCCACATCCCCTCCAGCATTCATTACTTTCCTTTGCTGTCATGTTAGCCCATCTGCTAGGTGTGAGGTGATACCTCAGGGTTGTTTTGATTTGCAGCTCTCTGATCATAAGACATGTAGAACACTTTTTCATGTACTTATTAAGAATTTTGATTTCTTTGGCTGAGAACTGCCTGTTCCTGTCCCTTGCCCATTTTCCAATTGGAGAATGGCTTGATTTTTGGTACAAATGATTTAGCTCTTTGTAAATTTGAGTAATTAAACATTTGTCAGAGGTTTTTATGAAGACTGTTTCCCAATGTGTTGCTTCCCCTCTGATATTAGTTACATTGGTTTTGTTGGTACAAAAACTTTTTAATTTGCTGTAGTCCAGATTATTTATTTTGCATTTTGTGACTCTTTCTAAGTCTTGCTTGGTTTTAAAGCCTCTCCCTTCCTAAAGGTCTGACGTGTATACTATTTTGTGTTTGCCTCATTTTCTTATAGTTTCCTTCTTTATGTTCAAGTCATTCATACATTTTGAATTCATCTTCGTGTAGGGTGTGAGGTGTTAATCTAAATCCAATCTTTCCCACACTGTCCTCCAACTTTCCCAGCAGTATTTATGAAATAGTGGATTTTTGTCCGCAAAGCTGGGGTCTTTGGGTTTGTCATATACTGTCTTGCTGAGGTCACTTACCCCGAATCTATTCCACTGATCCTCCTTTCTGTCTCTTAGCCAGTACCAAATTGTTTCGATGACAGCTGCTTTGTAATATAGTTTAAGGTCTGGACTGCAAGGCGCCCATCATTTGTGGGTTTTTTTTTTCATTATTTCCCTGGATATCCTTGATCTTTTGTTATTCAAAATGAACTTTGTTATGGTTTTTACTAAATCAGTAAAGAAATTTTTTGGGAGTTCAATGAGTATGGCACTAAATAGATAAATAAGTTTGGGTGGGAGGGTCATTTTTATTATATTGGCTCGTCCTATCCACGAACAGTTAATGTTTTCCCAATTGTTCAAGTTTAGTTTAGTTGTGTGGAGAGTGTTTTGTAGCTGTGTTCATATAGTTCCTGTGTTTAGCTCCGGAGATAGATTCCTAGGTATTTTATTTTGTCTCAGGTGATTTTGAATGGGATTTCTCATTCTAGTTTTTGCTGCTGAGCTGTGTTGGAGATATATAGAAATGCTGATGACTTATGCGGGTTTATTTTGTATCCTGCAACTTTCCTAAATTTGTTGATTATTTCCATTAGCTTTTTGGTTGAATCTCTAGGATACTTTAAGTAGACCATCATGTCATCTGCAAAGAGTGATAACTTGGTCTCCTCCTTGCCTATTTTGATGCCTTCAATTTCTTTTTCTTCTCTAATTGTTACTGCTAGTGTTTCTAGTACAATGTCAAATAGTAGAGGTGATAATGGGCATCCTTGTTTCACTCGTGATCTTATCTTATGCATCTAGTTGATCCCCATTGCAGATGATATTAGCTGATGGTTTTAGATATATACTGTTCATTATTTTTCGGAACGACAGCTCTATTCCTATACTTCCTTGTGTTTTTAAGAGGAATGGGTGTTGTATTTTATCAAAGGCTTTTTCTGCGTCTATTGAGATAATCATGTGGTTCTTGTTGGTTTGCTTGTTGATGTGGTCAATGATGTGGATGGTTTTCCTAATACTGAACCAGCCCTGCATCCCTGGTATAAATCGTACTTGTTCATGGTGGATGACCCTTCTGATCACTTGCTGGAGTCTTTTTGCTAGTATCCTATTTAAGATTTTTGCATCTATATTCATTAGGGAGATTGGTCTATAATTTTGTTTCTCTGTTTTTGGCCTGCCTGGTTTTGGAATCAGTACCATGCTTGTGTCATAAAAGGAGTTTGGTAGAACTCCCTCTTTGCTTATTATGTCAAATAGTTTGTCTTGTATTGGGATTCACTGTTCTCTGAATGTTTGATAGAATTCGCTGGTGAATCCATCAGGCCCTGGGGATTTTTTCTTAGGAAGTTCTTTGATGGCCTGTTCGATTTCTTTTTCTGATATGGGATGATTTAAGAAAACTATTTCTTCTTCTGTTAGTCTAGGCAATTTATATTTTTGTAAATATTCATGAATATCACCTAGATTGGTATATTTATTGCCATATAGTTGGGCAAAGTAGTTTTTAATGATTGCCTTAATTTCCTCTTCAGTGCAGGTGAGATCCCCCTTTTCATCTTTGATGCTGTTAATTTGCCTTTCTTCTTTCCTTTTTTTAATTAAATTAACAAGTACTTTGTCTATTTTGTCTGTTTTTTCAAAGTACCCGTATCTAGTCTTGTTTATAAGCTTAATAGTTCTGTCACTTTCTATTTTATTAATTTCTCCCTTAATTTTTAGGATCTCTAGTATGGTTTTCTTCTGGAGGTTTTTAATTTGTTCATTCTCAAGTTTTTTGATTTGCATTTCCAATTCCTTGGTCTCTGTCCTCCCTAATTTGTTAATATATGCACTCAGGGATATGAATTTTCCTCTAAGTACTGCCTTGGCTGCATCCCATAAGGTTTGAAAGGATGTTTCGCCATTGTCATTTTCTTCAACGAAATTGTTAATTGTTTCTATGATTTCTTCTCTAACTATCCGATTTTGGAGTATCATGTTATTTAATTTCCAATTAATTTTTGATTTGGGTCTCCATGTACCCTTGCCGATCAATATTTTAATTGCCTTGTGATCTGAAAAGGCTGCAGTTCATAATTCTGCTTTTCTGCATTTGAGTGCCATGTTTCTAAGACCTAGTGTATTATCTATTTTTGTGAATGTGCCATGTGGTGCTGAAAAGAAGGTGTATTCCTTTTTGTCCCTATTTATTTTTCTCCATATGTCTATTAACTCTAATTTTTCTAAGATTTCCTTCACCTCTTTTACCTCTTAAAGTATATTTTTTGGTTTGATTTATCTAAATTTGATAGTGGTTGGTTCAAGTCTCCCACTAATATGGTTTTACTGTCTATTTCCTCCTTCAATTCTCCTAGTTTCTCCATTAAAAATTTGGATGCTATACCATTTGGTGTATACATGTTGATTAGTGATATTTCCTCATTGTCTATACTCCCTTTTAGCGGAATATATTTACCTTCCCTATCCCTTTTGATCAGGTCTATTTGTGTTTTGGCTTTGTCAGATATCATGATTGCAACTCCTGCCTTCTTTCTATCAGTTGAGGCCCAAAAGGTCTTACTCCAACCTTTAATTCTAATCTTGTGAGTGTCAACCTGTCTCATATGTGTTTCTTGAAGAGAACATATGGTACGGTTTTGGATTCTAATCCAATCTGCTATTTGTCTACGTTTTATGGGTGAGTTCATCCCTTTCACATTCAAAGTTTTGATTGTTATTTGTGGATTTGCTGGCATTTTGATATCTTCCCCCAGTTCTGACCTTTCTTCTTTAGCTTTCTCCTTTTGAACCAGTGATTTACTTTAGGTCAGTCCCCCTAATCCCCTCCCTTGAGATGCTTCCCTTTCTAGCCCCTCCCTTTTTATGCTCCCTTCCCCCCCCTCTCCTTCCCTCCCTTTTTGTACTCCCTCCTCCCTCCCCCTCCTTGATTTTCCTTTCTTTCTTGCCCTAATGGATAAGATAGAATTCAGGATCATACAAGATCTAGATGTTCTTCCCTCTCAGATTTGATTTCACTGAGAGTAAGGTTTAAGTAATTCCACTTCACGCTCTCTTCCTCTCCTTCTCATATGAGAGTTCTTCCCCTCCCTTCCAATGTGTATCTTTATATGGGAAAGATTATTCTATTGATTCCCCCCCTATTTCTTGAAGTTAATCTTAGTATTATCAAGGTTCCCCCCTCCCATTTCCTTTCTTTGCCCCAACTTTCCCCAAATCTTCTTAATGCCCCAATCTTTCCCTATGCATGTTTCTTCTAACTACTCTCATGATGATACAATTCATGAGAGTTACAGAAAACATTTTCCCCACATATTAATATATATAATTTGATGTAAATGTAGTCCTTATAGAACAGAGTTTGACTTAAAGAAAAAGATAAGATTTATCTCCTTTTCCCTTTCTTGAATATTTACTTTTTCATGTTTCTCTTGCTTTCTGTGCTTGGATATCGAATTTTCCACAGATCTCTGGTCTTTTCTTAGCAAATTCTTGGAAATCTTCTATTTTGTTGAATGCCCATACTTTCCCTGGAAGTATATAGTCAGTTTTGCTGGGTAGTTGATTCTTGGTTGGAGACCCAGCTCTCTTGCCTTTCTAAATATCGTGTTCCATGCTTTGCGGTCTCTTAGTGTGTTAGCCGCTAAGTCGTGTGTGATCCTTATGGGAGCCCCCTTATATCTGAAGCTCTTCTTCTTGGCTTCTTGTAGGATTTTCTCCTTTACTTGGAAGCTCTTGAATTTGGCAATTACATGCCTAGGGGTTGTCTTTTGGGGACTTAGTATAGAAGGTGTTCTATGAATCCTTTCTATTTCTATTTTGCCCCCTTGCTCCAGAACATGAGGGCAATTTTCTTTTATAATCACCTGTAGAATAATATGGAGTTTATTGTTTACCTCTGGTTTTTCTGGGAGACCGATAATTCGGATATTTTCTCATCTCCCTCTGTTTTCCAGATCTGTGACCTTCTCAGTGAGATATTTAATGTTTTCTTCTAATTCATTAATTTTTTGGGATTGCTTTATTGATTCTTGCTGTTTTATCATCTCGCTTTCTTCGAGGTGCTTAATTCTGGTCGTTAGGGACTGGTTTTGCTTTTCAGCCTTGTCTGCCCTTCTATTGGATGCTTCCAGTTCTTATTCTGAGCATTTTTATCTCTCAGACAGCTGATCTCTTTCTCCCATTTTTCTTTCCAGGTTTCCATCTTTTGGGTAAGTTCCAGTTTGAGATCTTTCAGAGCTTGTTGATAGTTTCCATTTTGGGAGGCGTGTTCTGAATTTTTTTGGATTTCCTCCTCATTCTCCTCTTTTCCTTGGGTACTTCCCCCATAAAAGTTTTCAATAGTCACTTTTTTCCCTTTCTTCGTGGAGGCTTGATTTTGGGCCATGTGAGCCATGCCTTTGGTGGTTATATTCCCCTTTCCTTTTTGGTCTGGGATCTGGGTTATATGGGTGGTTTTTCTGTGAATTTAGGTTGCTTCAGACTAGTTCTTCCCAGCCTCCGAGGTTTCTTAGAGTGCTGGGTCCCTGATCACAGCCACACTGCCCAGGTGTTCAGCTCCTCCCAGATAATCAAGGCGTGGTCCACCCCTGTTGTTTAGCTCCATGGAGATGTTCAGCGCAGCCGCCCCAAGTACAGCTCCGCTGAAGATCTGGATTCTCCAGTGAAACCGCCCTGAGATGTTTTTTCCTGGCAGTCCCCAGATCCCAAGGACCCTGGAGTGCCCCCCCCCAGACAGATACGTTCCCCACTCACTCGCTGTCCCGGTGAGCACTCAGGTAGCTCACTCTGGTTTAGTGGGGGAGGTGTGGTGGGGGAAGGGTGGCTCAGTTCACTTTTCTGTGCAAGCTTTTCCTTCTTATTTTAGTGTGGAAATGTTCAAGCCCCACGTACCTTTGCCTCTGTGGGGTACTGGGGAGTCCTTCTGTTCCTCCAAAGGTGATTTTATGCTCCTTTGATGTAGACTATTTCGTTCGGTGCCTGGGAGAGGAAGCTTTTGGCGTCTAGATTGCAACAATGATTACCCAGAAGTCCGGGGGCATACCTTTTGATTTGAGTCCAGAAGGAGGGTTCCCCACCTGTGTCCTATTGTGAAGTGTGAATTCCAGTCCCCTAGCAGCATTCAGTTTGTGATCAGTAAGGAAGGGTTTTCAGAGGTCTGAACTTCGGCTGCTTCTAAGCCCCCATCTTGACTCCACCCCCTTCCAATAAGAATTTTTTATAGAATAAGAGCAAGGTGTAGATACAGAAGGGGACAGGGAATGTACAGAAAAAACATACAAATTCCAAAAGAAAAACATGCAATGGACACAGAGTCCAGAACAGCTGAAAATGACTTCAAAAACAAATTGAGAGAGGTAGTGGAAAAGTTAGGAACAAAAAAAGAAAAGAATGCAAGAAGAAATGGGCCAATTGGGAAAGGGGAATCAAAAACTGACAGAAGGAAATAAGGCCTTAAAATGAGAACTGACTATCGAGAAACTAATATCATCTTGAGAAGTCAAGAAAAAATGAAGGAAATTCAAAGGAATGATAATGAAAAACATCAAATATCTTATTTTTAAAATTAATTTATTTAGCCAATTTAGAACATTATTCCTTGATTACAGGGGTGTGGGAGGTGCTCAGGGAGGAGTAGTATCTCTGGTATGGAGGGCTTGTCGTGCCCTCTTAGGGCAGCTATCCAACCTCTGACCCTCACCTGACACCCAGCTCTCACTTGTAGCTCCTAGTAGCTGCTAGCATGTGGCAGCAGCCACACCCCGGGCAAAGCCTTCGACAGGCCGGCTAAACCTTGTGAGAGTAGCCATTGAGTCGTAGACCCCTGGTGTACTACGGCTTTGCTCCCCCAGCATGTGAAGACTGCTTTGTCCAAACAGACGGAAGAAACCAATAAGAAGGTTCCGTGGCTGAGAGGGCGATGCAGCAAAGCATTGTGGAGTGTTTAGGGCATGTTGGAGCACAAAAGACAACCCGGCCATTCAATCCCGCTGAGGAAGTCTCCATGTGTAATGATTTTTCATGCCAATGGACTCAGGCTTCCAACACTGAGACAGTGGGACTATCTCTCTGCATCGACTTTTCCTCTTAAATCTCCTTCACGCACAAGTGTTTTTGTGCACACCTCTACAACCCAGATGAAAGGGCACAAAGACATTCCTCATCCTCGCTTACCGAGAGACTACTACTACACTGGTTACAATAATCACAATATTTCCCGCCCTCGCCTCCACCCACCCTTCACGAAGCCAACACACAATTTCATTGGGTATTACTTGTGTCCTTGACCAGAACCTATTTCTCTGCTGTTTATGTTTGCACTATGATGTTCATTAGAGTCTACATCACCAACCATATCCCTTCAAGGCATGCAGTCAAGGAGTTGGTTTTCTTCAGTGTTATTACTCCCACAATGTTTCCTCTGAATGCGGAGAGTTGTTTTTCTCGTGGATTCCCCCATATTCTTCAGTATCCCTTCATGGCCAATAATGAAGCAGGCCATTATGATCGATTTTACCACAGAGTATCAGTCTCTGTGGACAATGTTCATATCCCTTGCCCATTTATCAAGTGGAGAATGGCTTGAATTTTTGTACAATCGTAGCTCTTTATTAATTGGAGTAATTAGACCTTTGTCAGAGGTTTTTGTAATGAAGATTGTTTCCCAAGTTGTTGCTTCCCTTCTAATTTTGGATGAATGAGTTTTGTTTGTACAAAACCTTTTTAGTTTTATGTAATCAAAATTGTTGATTATACATTTTGTGATTTTTTTCTACCTTTTGCATGGTTTTAAAGTCTTTCGCAAAGATCTGACAGGTATACTATTCTGTGTTCACCTAATTTGCTTATAGTTTCCTTTTTTTTAAAAAATTTTATAATATTTTATTTGATCATATCCAAGAATTATTCATTAAAGACAAAGATCATTTTTTACTCCCAGCCAACCACCCCTAGCCGACGCGTGACTCCACTGGGTATCACATGTGTTCTTGATTCGAACCCATTGTCATGTTGTTAATGTTTGCATTAGAGTGTTCGTTTAGAGTCTCTTCTCTGTCATGTCCCCTCAACCGCTATAGTCAGGCAGTTGCTTTTCCTCGGTGTTTCTACTCCCACAGCTTGTCCTCTGCTTATAAATAGTGTTTTTTCTCCCAGAAAATTATTCCTTTTAGCACAATAGTATTCCATCACCAACATATACCACAATTTGTTCAGCCATTCCCCAATTGATGGGCATCCACTCATTTTCTAATTTTTGGCCACCACAAACAGCGCAGCTATGAATATTCTCGTACAAGTCTTTTTCTCCATTATCTCTTTGGGGTACAGACCCAGCAGTGCTATGATTGGATTAAAGGGTAGACATTCTTTGTCGACTTTTGGGCATTTGGGCATCCAAATTGCCCTCCAGAATGGTTGGATCCGTCCACAACTCCACCAGCAATGAATTAATATCCGTACTTTGCCACATTCCCCTCCAGCATTCATTACTTTCCTTTGTTGTCGTGTTAGCCAATCTGCTAGGCATGAGGTGATACCTCAGAGTTGTTTTGATTTGCATCTCACTGACTATAAGAGTTTAAGAACACTTCTTCATGTGCTTATTAATACTTTTGATTTCTTTATCTGAGAACTGCCTATCCATTTCCCTTGCCCATTTATCAATTGGAGAATGGCTTGATTTTTTGTACAATTGATTTAGCTCTTACAAATATGAGTAATTAAACTTTGTCAGAGGTTTCTATGAAGATTTTTTTCCCAATTTGTTGTTTCCCTTCTGATTTTAGGTTCATTGGTTTTGTTTGTTAAAAGCTTTTTAATTTGATGTAGTCAACATTATTTATTTTAAGTTTTGTGATTCTTTCTATGTCTTGCTTGGTTTTAAAGTCTTTCCCCTCCCAAAGGTCTGACATGTATACTATTCTGTGTTTACCCAATTTACTTATGGTTTCCTTCTTTATGTTTAAGTCATTCACACATTTTGAATTTATCTTGGTGTAGGCTGTGAGGTGTTGATCAAATCCTAATCTCTACCACACTGTCTTCCAAATTTCCCAATAGTTTTTATCGAATAGTGGATTTCTGTCCCAAAAGCTGGGATTTTTGGGTTTATCGAATACTGTCTTGCTGAGGTCGCTTGCCCCCAGTCTATTCCATTGATCCTCCTTTCTGTCTCTTAGCCAGCAGCAAATTGTTTCGATGACAGCTGCTTTGTAATATAGTTTAAAGTCTGGGACTGCAAGGCCCCCATCATTTGTGGTTTTTTTTTTTTCATTATTTCCCTAGATATCCTTGATCTTTTGTTATTCCAAAACCTTAAACCTAACCCTAACCCTAACCCTAACAATAAATACATTTCTAACCCTAACCCTAAAACTAACCCTAACCGTCACACTAAACCTAACCCTAACCCTAAACCATAAATACGTTTCTATATCTAACCCTAACACTAAATACATTTCTTATCCAAATACTAACAATAAATACATTTCTAACCCTAACCTTAACCCAAAAACTAACCCTTATCCTAAACCTAACACTAACCCTAACCCTAACTCTAACCCTAACCCTAACTCTAACCCTAACCTTAAACCTAACCCTAACCCTAACAATAAATACATTTCTAACCCTAAACCTAACCCTAAAACTAACCCTAACCGTAACACTAAACCTAACTCTAAACGTAAACCATAAATACGTTTCTATATCTAACCCTAACACTAAATACATTTCTAATCCAAACACTAACCCTAACAATAAATACATTTCTAACCGTAACCTTAACCCTAACCCTAACCCTAACCCTAACCCTAATGCTAACCCTAACCATAACGCTAACCCTAACCCTAAACCTTAATGCTAACCCTAACACTAGACCTAACCCTAACCCTAACCCTAATGCTAACCCTAAATACTGTGAAACTCTGAACTTATCCCTAACCCTAAATACGATTTTAAAACATAAATATGTTTCTAACCCTAACACTAACCATAAACCTATCTCTAACACTAACCTTAACCCTAACCCTAACTCTAAACCTAACAATAACCAAAACACTAGCCTTAAATCTAACCCTAATCCGAACCCTAAATACCCTAACCCTAACCTAACACTAAAGCTAACACTAAACCTAACCCTAATCCTAACCCTAAATACTGTCGAACCCTAAACTTATCCCTAACCCTAAATTCGTTATTAAAACATAAATATGTTTCTAACCCTAACTCTCACCGTAAACCAAACTCTAACATTAACTTTAACCCTAACCCTAACCCTAACCCTAACCCCTATCCCAAAACCTAACCCTAATCCTAACCCAAACCCTAACCCTAAATAAGTACCGATTTCTGCCAATTTCTGTCCTACCGATTCCTGCCGATTTCTGCTGATTTCTATCCTGTACTGTCCAACCCTAAACCTATACCTAGAGCTAAATAGGTTTTGAAACCATAAATATATTTCTAACCCTAACCCTAACCCTAAAAATAAACCCTAACCCTAACCCTAACCCTAAACCATGAATACGTTTCTATAACTAACCTTAACACTAAATACATTTCTAATACTAACGCTAACCCTAACAATAAATACATTTTTAACCCTAAACCTAAGCCTAAACCTAACTCTAACACTAACCCTAAATACGTGCCGATTTCTGCCCTTACACTAAACCTAACCCTAACCTTAACCAGAACCCTAACCCTAACCCTAACCCTAAATACTAATGCTAACCCTAAATACTAACGCTAACCCTAACAATAAATACATTTCTAACCCTAAACCTAAGCCTAAACCTAACCCTAAATACATGCCGATTTCTGCCCTAACCCTAAACCTAACCCTAACCTTAACCTTAACCAGAACCCTAACCCTAACCCTATACCTAACCCTAACCCTATCCCTAACACATCCCTAACCCAAAACCTAACCCTAACCCTAAATACATGCCGATTTCTGCCGATTTTTGTCCTGTGCCGATTTCTGTCCTGCCGATTTCTGCCCTAACACTAACCCTAACAGTAAATACTGTCAAACCCTAAACTTATCCCTAACCCTAAATAGGTTTTTAAAATGTAAATATGTTTCTAACCCTAACTCTAACCATAAACCAAACTCTAACACTAACCTTAACCCTAACCCTAATCCTAAACCTAACCCTAACAATACATACATTTCGAACCCAAACCCTAATCCTAAAACTAACCCTCACTCTAATCCTAAACCAAACCGTAACCCTAAACCATAAATACGTTTCTATAACTAACCTTAACACTAAATAGATTTCTAATCCTAACGCTAACTCTAACAATAAATACATTTCTAAAATTAACCCTAACCCTAACCCTAACCCTAACCCTATCCCTAAATACTGTCAAAACCTAAAATTATCCCTAACCCTAACTCGGTTTTTAAAACATAAATATGTTTCTAACCCTAACTCTAACCATAAACCTAACTCTAACACTAACCTTAACCCTAACCCTAACTCTAACCCTAACCCTAAACCTAACCCTAACTCTAACCATAACCCAAATTCTAAATAGGTTTTTAAAGCATAAATACATTTCTAATCCTAACCCAACCAACTCAGCAAGACAGTATTCAATAAACCCAAAGATCCCAGCTTTTGGGACAGAAATCCACTATTCGATAAAAAATATTGGGAAATTTGGAAGACAGTGTGGGAGAGATTAGGAATTGATCAACACCTCACACCCTACACCAAGATAAATTCAAAATGGGTGAGTGACTTAAACATAAAGAAGGAAACCATAAGTAAATTGGGAAAACACAGAATAGTATACCGATGCACGATTCCACTGGGTATCACATGTGTTTTGGGTTTGAATCCATTTCCATGTTGTTGGTATTTGCATTAGAGTGTTCATTTAGAGTCTCTCCTCAGTCCTATCCCCTGTCCCCCTGTAGTCAAGCAGTTGCTTTTCCTCAGTGTTTTTCCTCCCATAGTTTATCCTCTGCTCGTAGATAGTGTTTCTTAGATCCCTGCAGATTGTCCAGGGACATTGCATTGATACTAATGGAGAAGTCCATGGCCTTCGATTATACCACAAGGTATTAGTCACTGTGTACAATGTTCTCCTGGTTCTGCTCCTCTCGTTCTGCTTCGCTTCCTGGAGGTCGTTCCAGTCTCCATGGCAGTGCTATAGCTGGATCAAAGGGCAGACAGTCTTTTATCACCCTTTGGGCATAGTTACAAATTGCCCTCCAAAACGGATGGATCAATTCACAACTCCACCAGCAATGAATTAATATCCCTACTTTGCCACATCCCCTCCAGCATTCATTACTTTCCTTTGCTGTCATGTTAGCCCATCTGCTAGGTGTGAGGTGATACCTCAGGGTTGTTTTGATTTGCAGCTCTCTGATCATAAGACATGTAGAACACTTTTTCATGTACTTATTAAGAATTTTGATTTCTTTGGCTGAGAACTGCCTGTTCCTGTCCCTTGCCCATTTTCCAATTGGAGAATGGCTTGATTTTTGGTACAAATGATTTAGCTCTTTGTAAATTTGAGTAATTAAACATTTGTCAGAGGTTTTTATGAAGACTGTTTCCCAATGTGTTGCTTCCCCTCTGATATTAGTTACATTGGTTTTGTTGGTACAAAAACTTTTTAATTTGCTGTAGTCCAGATTATTTATTTTGCATTTTGTGACTCTTTCTAAGTCTTGCTTGGTTTTAAAGCCTCTCCCTTCCTAAAGGTCTGACGTGTATACTATTTTGTGTTTGCCTCATTTTCTTATAGTTTCCTTCTTTATGTTCAAGTCATTCATACATTTTGAATTCATCTTCGTGTAGGGTGTGAGGTGTTAATCTAAATCCAATCTTTCCCACACTGTCCTCCAACTTTCCCAGCAGTATTTATGAAATAGTGGATTTTTGTCCGCAAAGCTGGGGTCTTTGGGTTTGTCATATACTGTCTTGCTGAGGTCACTTACCCCGAATCTATTCCACTGATCCTCCTTTCTGTCTCTTAGCCAGTACCAAATTGTTTCGATGACAGCTGCTTTGTAATATAGTTTAAGGTCTGGACTGCAAGGCGCCCATCATTTGTGGGTTTTTTTTTTCATTATTTCCCTGGATATCCTTGATCTTTTGTTATTCAAAATGAACTTTGTTATGGTTTTTACTAAATCAGTAAAGAAATTTTTTGGGAGTTCAATGAGTATGGCACTAAATAGATAAATAAGTTTGGGTGGGAGGGTCATTTTTATTATATTGGCTCGTCCTATCCACGAACAGTTAATGTTTTCCCAATTGTTCAAGTTTAGTTTAGTTGTGTGGAGAGTGTTTTGTAGCTGTGTTCATATAGTTCCTGTGTTTAGCTCCGGAGATAGATTCCTAGGTATTTTATTTTGTCTCAGGTGATTTTGAATGGGATTTCTCATTCTAGTTTTTGCTGCTGAGCTGTGTTGGAGATATATAGAAATGCTGATGACTTATGCGGGTTTATTTTGTATCCTGCAACTTTCCTAAATTTGTTGATTATTTCCATTAGCTTTTTGGTTGAATCTCTAGGATACTTTAAGTAGACCATCATGTCATCTGCAAAGAGTGATAACTTGGTCTCCTCCTTGCCTATTTTGATGCCTTCAATTTCTTTTTCTTCTCTAATTGTTACTGCTAGTGTTTCTAGTACAATGTCAAATAGTAGAGGTGATAATGGGCATCCTTGTTTCACTCGTGATCTTATCTTATGCATCTAGTTGATCCCCATTGCAGATGATATTAGCTGATGGTTTTAGATATATACTGTTCATTATTTTTCGGAACGACAGCTCTATTCCTATACTTCCTTGTGTTTTTAAGAGGAATGGGTGTTGTATTTTATCAAAGGCTTTTTCTGCGTCTATTGAGATAATCATGTGGTTCTTGTTGGTTTGCTTGTTGATGTGGTCAATTATGTGGATAGTTTTCCTAATGTTGTACCAGCCCTGCATCCCTGGTATAAATCCTACTTGATCATGGTGGATGACCCTTCTGATCACTTGATGGAGTCTTTTTGCTAGTATCCTATTTAAGATTTTTGCATCTATATTCATTAGGGAGATTGGTGTATAGTGTTCTTTCTCCGTTTTTGACCTGCCTGGTTTTGGAATCAGTATCATGTTTGTGTCATGAAAGGAGTTTGGTAGAACTCCCTCTTTGCTCATTATGTCAAATAGTTTGTCTTGTATTGGGATTCACTCTTCTCTGAATGTTTGATAGAATTCACTGGTGAATCCACGAGGCCCTCGGGATTTTTTCTTAGGAAGTTCTTTGATGGCTTGTTGGATTTCATTTTCTGATATGGCATTATTTAAGAATTCTATTTCTTCTTCTGTTAGTCTGGGCAGTTTGTGTTTTTGTATATATTTATCCCTATTACCTAAATTGGTGTATTTATTGCCATGTAAGTGGGCAAAGTAATTTTAAATGAATGCCTTAATTTCTTCTTCATCCGAGGTGATGTCCCCCTTTTCATCTTTGATGCTGTTAATTTGCTTTTCTTCCTTCCTTTTTAAAATTAGACTGACCGGTACTTTGTCTATTTTGTTTGTTTGTTTTTTTTTCAAAGTACCAGCTTCTTGTCTTGTTTATTAGCTCAATGGTTCTATCACTTTCGATTTTATTGATTTCTCCCTTAATTTTTAGGATTTCTAGTTTGGTTTTCTGCTGGGGGGTTTTAATTTGATCGCTTTCAAGTTTTTTTTATTTCCATTTCCAATTGATTGATCTCTGCTCTCCCTAATGTGTTAATATATATATGCACTCAGGGAAATGAATTTACCTCTGACTACTGCTTTGGCTGCCTCCCAAAAGGTTTGAAAGGATGCCTCGTCATTGTCATTTTCCTCGATGAAATTATTAATTGTTTCTATGATTTCTTCTCTAACTAAATGATTTTGCAGTATCATGTTTTTTAATTTCCAATTAGTTTCTGATTTGGTTTTCCATGTACCATTACTGATCATCGATCATTATTTTTATTGCCTTGTGATCTGAAAAGGCTGCATTTATTATTTCTCCTTTTCTGCATTTGTGTGCCATGTTTCTGTGACCTAATGTATGGTCAATCTTTGTGAATGTGACATGTGGTGCTGAGAAAAGGTGTATTCCTTTTTATCCCTATTTATTTTTCTCCACATGTCTCTTAATTCTAATTTTTCTAAGATTTCACTAACTTCTTTTACCTCTTTCTTATTTATTTTTTGATTTATCTAAATTTGATAATGGCTGGTTTAAGTCTCGCACTAATACGGTTTTATTGTCTATTTCTTCCTTCAATTCTCCTAATTTTTCCATTAGAAATTTGGGTGCTACCCAATGAACGATGAAAAATTATTTAACTAATACTTCGAGTAAGGCAAAAGCCCTTAAGTTAGCTCTATTTTTAGATCTATTACAAAAGGGTAAATAAAGTGGAAGGGGAAGTACATAAAGGAGATTAATTCATTTCTTCATGCTTTAGGACACTGACAAAGTCCCTCCAGGACACCAAGCTGCTCATGCAGGAGGTAGGATAGAATCTAATTAAACTAAGCCTGAGACTCATTCTGAGGAGACTGCTTCTGAAACATTCAGATGGAGGAGGGAGCTGGTGAAAGCAGCTGAGATGCTGCTGACCTGGGGTCATTAGGAATCCTTACTTAGGGGGCAGCTGGGTAGCTCAGTGGATTGAGAGCCAGGCCTAGAGATGGGAGGTCCTAGGTTAAAATCTGGCCTCAGCCACTTCCTAGCCTTGTGACCCTGGACAAGTCACTTGACCCCCATTGCCTAGCCCTTACCACTCTTCTGCCTTGGAGCCAATACACACTATTGACTCCAAGACAGAAGGTAAGGGTTTAAAAAAAAAATCCTTACTTAAACAGATCTTATGATGAGTTATAAAAAACTGTCTGATTTCTCTTTTAAGACTCAGGTCTAGGCCATATTGGCTTTGAGGCCCTTCATACTTATTCCTTTCTTACTCTCTATCTCTTTCTTTGATTACTCATTGTATTGTTAATTAAAATCTCTATAAAACCCAATTGACTTGGGTATTTGAAAAATTGGGAATATTTCCCTGCCAACCACCTTATATTTGATTTTAAACCCAAGACACTGTAGTGAAACATATTTCTGAGGTCAAATTTTACTCACCCTCTCTTATATCTATCATCATTTATATCTTCCACGATTTTAATCACTACAGTTTAAGACCTCAACCATTTTAAATCTCACACCATAGACGAAAACGCACAGAGAAAATCGTCATCCTCCGTTACCTAGAGATGACTACTATTATATTTGACAACGCAGGAGAAATTGGTGAATTTACCTTAGTTTTATGGGGACATTTTCTCTGACTTCTATATTCAATTTCTAGTCCATTTCTACCCCTGTATTAAAACTGTACTTCTTGGGTAACTACTGACTACAGAGAGAATCTTCTTTGTTGAACAATTGCAGCTATTATGAAGTGGAATGCTCAGTGTTCAAAGTTCAAAAAGAGAATTTTCTGTGTACTTCTCCAAAGCTATTTCTGTTTCAGAGCCAGGTCAAAGTGTGGCAGAGATTTCAGTTGTTATATTGCTCAGACCAGAGGCAAAAAGATCTTTGAGTACTTATATATTTTCAACATTCTGGTGACTGGTAAGAGAACATATTTGGTTCACTAACCCACATCTTTTATGCCCTTTTCTCTCCCACTCTCTTTTCTTCCCTCTAGCCATCTTCAATTCCTTTTTCCCCCTCTACCTTTCCCTGCTCTGTCCTTTCGAAGGTTTATCCCCTCTCCTCTTCTTCTACATACAACCTTTCTGTGATCCATCCTACCCCTCTCCCCTTTTGACTACAACTCCTATCCTTTTCCTACTCTGTGTGCTGTCTCGACCTCTTCATCCCTCTACTCTTCTCCTCCACTTCTCTCTTTTCTTCAACTGTCTTTCCATTCTTTCATTTCACCCTCTTCTGATCCTCTCTTCTTTCTCCACTCTTGTCCCCTGATCCATCATTTTGTCACCCTCCTCACTCCTTCCCCTAAGCCTACCCTGTCCTGACCTCTCTTTCCCAACTCCACACTACAGCGCCCGGCATTTCCTGATGGTTCTCTTTCAATGCACTTTTTTTTGATACTCTCTCATGGTCTTTTCCTTCCTTTGCTTTCTCCCCTCTGTGTACCGCTTCCCCCCCACCCCCCTCCTTACCTTCCTTCCTCTGTCTTTTCTATTCACCCCTCTCAACCTATTTTTCCACTTCCCATTTGACCGGAGATTCCAAGGGGGAAACCGGTATTTTATTGACACTCTCAGGGGGGAACAGCAATCACACCTCCATGATCAGCAAAGGGACAGCAATCACTGGCTTCTCCGTGGATCCGAGAAATGCGGGAAACAGCCTCGCAATGGACAGGGTTGCTCGAAACAGCACAGGACGACCGACTCCACCCAGAATTTTCTCACCTGAGCAAACACAAATTCATCCAGACCCATTCTCCGGAAGAGAAAGGGGTCTTCCAGCCTCATTTACAGGAAGCAAGGGGGGATAGGGGGGTGGGGTTATGGCAAAAGTCATGAAATGGTTCAAGTCAACAAAATCAAGTACATTACTGCTCAGGAAAAGAACCACAGGAGGCACTGAGGCTCAGAGATACAGGCTCAAAAAAGACCCATAGTGAAGAAGACGGAATCATTTTCTAAGGGACTGAAGGACTTACCTCAGAAGTTGTATCAAAGGGAGTTACATTTCCTCCTCGGAAAACCCAGAGACTCTAAAAGGAACCGCCCCCATAGCAACGCCAAACAAAGATTCCGATTGGACAACGGACACGCCCATGAACTGCACAGTGGACTGTTCCAAAGGCGAAAGCCGTGGGGGGCAGGGAATGGGGAGTTCGTGGGAGGGGCCACAAAGGGGCGGGGGTGGAGACAGTGGCTGCAGGCCCCAGATGTAAAACGTTACACCTCCACCCGGGGAAACCGAGGATTAACAGGAGAAACGGGCTGGCAATTAGCGAGTGCCCTGGTGGCGGGCAACCTGACATGACTTCCAGACTCGTTTTCCCCCTCGCCAACCTCCCCAGCCCGCTCCAACAACCTCCGTGGGCTGGCCCAATTACCCTCCAACAATTCCTTTTCGCTCCGTCTCATTCTCTTCACCTCCTTCTAGCCGGATTTCTCTGCCCTTCGCCCCCCCCCCCCTTTCCATTCTGTCCCTCCCAACTTTCTCTCCTTTTCTAACCACCCTCTTTCTCATCTCCTCCCTGACCTCACTCTTATACTTTTTATACTCTTCATCCAGTCTAGGTCTCTTCATCGCTCGAGTCTACCACCGTGGGCCCCCTGCTGAGTACCTCCGTCTTCACCCAGGATTTTGCTCACCGAAGCAAACACGACTTCATCCAGAGACATTCTCCAGAAGGGAAAAGGGTCTTCAAGCCTCTTCTGCAAAAGGGATTCGGGGCTAATGAGCGCAAAAGTCATGAAAGCGTTCGGGTCTGCAAAATCAAGTACGTGATGCTCAGGAAAAGAACCACGGAAGGCAGTTGAGGCTCAGAGAGACGAGCTCACAAAAAACCGATAGTGTCAAAGCCAGAGTTGCTTTCCAAGGGACTGAAAGGCTTAACTCGGAAGTTGGATCAGAGGGAGTTCAATTTCTCCCAGGACTACCGGGAGAAAAGAACTGAAAGGAACCGCCCACCTAGCTAAGATTCTGATTGGACGAGGGACACGCCCAAGAACAGCACAGTGCACTGTTCCAAAGGCGAAAGCTGTGGGGGGCGGGGAGGTGAGAGGTCGTGGGAGGGACCACAAAGGGACGGGGGTGGAGATGGTGGCTGCAGGCCCCAGATATAAAAGGTACACCTCCACCCCCGGAAACGGAAGACTAACAGGAGGAACATGCTGGCAATTAGCGAGTGCCCTGGTGGCGGGCAACCTGACTTGTCTTCCGGACTCGTTTCCTCCCCTCGCCAAATTCCCCCGCCCGCTCCAACAACCTCCATGGGCTGGCCCAATTACCCTCCAACATTTCCCTTTTGGGTCCCTCTCTATCTCTTCACCTCCTTTTAGCCGTATTTCTCTGCCTTCAGCCCCCCACCCCCCCCCACCCCTCTTTGTATTCTGTCCTTCGCAACTTTCATCTCCTCTGGACCACTGCTTTATAATATAGTCTGAGATCTGGGACTGCCAGGCTCCCTTCCTTTGTATTTTTTTTTTCATTATTTCCCTGGATATCCTTGATCCTTTGTTCTTCCAAAAGAAATTTGTGATGGTTTTTTCTTGATCAGTAACAAAAATTTTTTGGAAGTTCCATAGGTATGTCACTAAATAGATAGATGAAAGTTTGGGTAGGATGGTCATTTTTATTATATTGGCTGGTCCTACCCATGAGCAGTTAATGTTTTTTCAAAGTGTTCGAGTCTAGTTTTAGTTGTGTGGAGAGAGCTTTGTAGTCGTGTTCTTAAAGTTCCTGTGTTTGTCTCCGGAGATAGATTCCTAAGTATTTTATTTTGTCTAAGGTTATTTTGAATGGGATTTCTCTTTCTAGTTCTTGCTGCTGAGCTGTGTTTGGAATATATAGAAATGCTGATAACTTATGCCGGTTTATTCTGTATCCGGCAACTTTGCTAAAGTTGTTGATTTAAGTAGACTATCATGTCATCTGCAAAGAGTGATAATTTGGTCTCCTCCTTGCCTATTTTGATGCCTTCAATTTCTTTTTCTTCTCTAATTGCTACTGCTAGTGTTTCTAATATAATGTCAAATAATAGAGGTGATAATGGGCATCCTTGTTTCACTCCTGATCTTAATGGGAATGGATTTAGTTTATCCCCATTGCAGATGATATTAGCTGATGGTTTTAGATATATACTGTTTATTATTTTTAGGAATGACCCTTCTGTTCCTATGCTTTCTAGTGTTTTTAAGAGGAATGGGTGTTGTATTTTATCAAAGGCTTTTTCTGTATCTATTGAGATAATCATGTGGTTCTTGTTGGTTTGCTTGTTGACGTGGTCAATTATGTGGATAGTTTTCCTAATGTTGTACCAGCCCTGCATCCCTGGTATAAATCATACTTGATCATGGTGGATGACCCTTCTAATCACTTGCTGGAGTCTTTTTGCTACTATCCTATTTAAGATTTTTGCATCTATATTCATTAGGGAGATTGGGGTAGAATTTTCTTTCTCTGTTTTTGGCCTGCCTGGTTTTGGAATCAGTACCATGCTTATGTCATAAAAGGAGTTTGGTAGAACTCCCTCTTTGCTTATTATGTCAAATAGTTTGTATAGTATTGGGATTAACTGTTCTCTGAATGTTTGATAGAATTCGCTGGTGAATCCATCAGGCCCTGGGGATTTTTTCTTAGAAAGTTCTTTGATGGCCTGTTGGATTTCTTTTTCTGATATGGGATGATTTAAGAAAACTATTTCTTCTTCTGTTAGTCTAGGCAATTTATATTTTTTAAATATTCATCCATATCACCTAGGTTGGCATATTTATTGCCATACAGTTGGGCAAAGTAGTTTTTAATAATTGCCTTTATTTCCTCTTCATCGGAGGTGAGGTCCCCCTTTTCATCCTTGATGCTGTTAATTTGCCTTTCTTCTTTCCTTTTTTAAATTAGATTAACCAGTACTTTTTCTATTTTGTCTGTTTTTTTCAAAGTACCAGCTTCTAGTCTTGTTTATTAACTCAATGGTTCTATCAGTTTTGATTTTATTAATTTCTCCCTTAATTTTTAGGATCTCTAGTTTGGTTTTCTTCTGGGGGTTTTTAATTTGTTCATTCTCAAGTTTTTTGATTTGCATTTCCAATTCATTGATCTCTGCCCGCCCTAATTTGTTAATATATGCACTCATGGGTATGAATTTTCCTCTAAGTACAGCTTTGGCTGCATTCCATAAGGTTTAAAAGGATGTCTCACCATTGTCATTTTCCTCAATGAAATTATTAATTGTTTCTATGATTTCTTCTCTCACTAACCGATTTTGGAGTATGATATTATTTAATTTCCAATTAATTTTTGATTTGGCTTTCCATGTACCCATACTGATCAATATTTTCATTGCTTTATGATCTGAAAAGGTTGCATTTATTATTTCTGCTTTTCTGCATTTGAGTGCCATGTTTCTGTGACCTAGTGTATGATCTATTTTTGTGAATGTGCCGTGTGGTGCTGAGAGGAAGGTTTATTCCTTTGTGTCCCTATTTATTTTTCTCCATATATCTATTAACTCTAATTTTTCTAAGACTTCATTCACCTCTTTTACTTCTTTCTTATTTATTTTTTGATTTGATTTTATCTAAATTTGAGAGTGGTTGGTTCAAGTCTCCCACTAATATGGTTTTACTGTCTATTTCCTCCTTCAATTCTCCTAGTTTCTCCATTAAAAATTTGCATGCTATACCATTTGGTGCATACATGTTGATTAGTGATATTTCCTCATTGTCTATACACCCTTTTAAGAGAATCTATTTACCTCCCCTATCCCTTTTGATCAGGTCTATTTGTACTTTGGCTTTGTCAGATATCATGATTGCAACTCCTGCCTTCTTTCGATCAGTTGAAGCCCAAAAGGTCTTACTTCATCCTTTAATTCTAACCTTGAGAGTATCAACCCGCCTCATATGTGTTTCTTGAAGACAACAAATGGTAGGGTTTTGGGTTCTAATCCAATCTGCTATTTGTCTACATTTTATGGGTAAGTTCATCCCATTCATGTTCAAAGTTATGATTTTCACTTGTGGATTCCCTGGCATTTTGATATCTTCCCCTAGTTCTGACCTTTCTTCTGTAGCTATATCCTTTTAAACCAGTGATTTACTTTAGGTCAACCCCCCTAGTCCCCTCCCTTGATATGCTTCCCTTTTTAGCCCTTCCCTTTTTATGGTCCCTTAGCACCACCACCATCACACTCCCCCCAGGGTGTATGGGATGCTCAGGGAGGAGTAATATCTTCGTTATGGAGGGTTTGTCGTGCCCTCATGATATATACTGTTTATTATTTTTAGGAATGACCCTCCTGTTCCTATGCTCTCTAGTGTTTTCAATAGGAATGGATGTTGTATTTTATCAAAGGCTTTTTCTGCATCTATTGAAATAATCATGTTATATTTGTTGGTTTGCTTGTTTATATGGTCGATTATGTGGATGTTTTTCCTAATATTGAACCAGCCCTGCATCCCTGGTATAAATCCTACTTGATCATGGTGGATGAGCCTTCTGATCACTTGCTGGAGTCTTTTTGCTAATATCCTATTTAAGATTTTTGCATCTATATTCATTAGGGAGATTGGTCCCCGCCTCTCTCCTGTTCTTAAGTTTGAATTTCAGTCCCCGAGGAGCATTCAGTTTGTCGGTAAGGAAGGGTTTTCAGCGGTCTGAAATTTTGCTGCTTCTAAGCCACCATCTTGACTCTGCCTCTCTCCAATTAGAATTTGGTAGACAAAAAGATTACAGAAAACACACACAAATTCCAAAAGAAGAATATGCAAAGGACACAGAGTGTGTAATACCTCAAAAATGACTTCAAAAACAAATTGAGAGAGGTAGTAATAAAGGCAGAAACAAAAAAAGAAAAGCATGCAAGAAGAAATGAAAATGATGCAAGAAGAAATGGGCCAATTGGGAAAGGAGAATCAAAAACTGACAGAAGGATATAAGTTCTTAAAAATGAGAATCGACCATCAAGAAACTAATATCTTGAGAAATCAAGAAACAATAAAGGAAATTCAAAGGAATGATAATGAAAAACATCAAATATCTTATTTTTAAAATTAATTATTTAGTCAATTTAGAATATTGTTCCTTGGTTACAATAATTACAATATTTCCCACCCTCGCTTCCACCCACCCTTAACCCAGCTGACACACAATTTCATTGGGTATGTTCCTTGATCAGAACCTCTTTCTATGCTGTTGATGTTTGCACTATGATGTTCATTTAGAGTCTACATCCCCAACCATATCCCTTCACCCCATGTAATCAAGCAGTTGGTTTTCTTCAGTGTTATTACTCCCACAGTGTTTGCTGTGAATGTATTTAGTTGTTTTTCTCCTGGATTATGGTGTTAATTTTGGACTACTGGATGGTTTTTTCCTTTGAGATTTCCAGTAGCTGGAGTTGTGCTGTGGGCTCCATTAAAATCAACCCATCTTGGTTTCTGACTCAATTCTGCCATCTCCCGGCTCCGTCTCGCCCCTCGTGGAATTTAAACTACTATCCTTTCTCTCTTCTTGAGATATTCGCAGGTGGTGTCTCATATGGTGCCACATGTGGGCTCTTAACCTTTTATTTCACACAGCCTTGGCAGGAGTTGTCCCATCACACGAGGGAACTGACAAAGGATGGTCGGGGCAGAGTCTGAGGAGGCTTACTTCTCTTGTGGCCAAAGAAGGTAAGGCTCTCTCTACCAGAGATGGGGCAATCTGTTTCCTCTCAAACCTGTTAGGTTCGACTCTTAATGTCCTTGATTGAAAAGGGAGGAAGTAAGGTCTCTAAAGCTAAACTCAAAGCTTTGTTAAAGTGATTCAGACAGCTTATCCAGAATTCCTGCCAATGGGGGTTTTAGAGGTTAAGCAATGGGACCTGATAGGACAAAAGACTGAAAGAATATAAGAATGAGGGAAAACAGGTCAGGCAAACAATATTTAACATGTGGTCATGAGAATGATCTTGGCTGATTTTCCTTTCCAAACTTCTAGTTCTGGGGAGAAAGGACCTTTGCAAACTCAGGAATCAAAACAGCAGGCTTTGAAACCGGGCACTCCTGAGGCATCAGAGAATGCTGAAGTAGAGGAAGAGGAGGAGAGTCGCCCATTCTCTAGGGAGCCTCCAATGGTTCCGGGGCCACAACTCAGAAGGGAGTGACACAAAAGAGTCATTTACAACTCCAAAGCTTTACCCTCCCTTAGACAATGGGGCATGCCACTATGCTCCCCCTCCTCCAGACTATCTTTCCCTTTCACTAACCTCTCTCTTGGCCACCCCTCCCCCCAACTTCATGGAGTTCTCTTCCCTTCTGCAGTAAAAGAGGAAGCAGGATATTTAGCTTTCCCTGTATTAGCAAGGGAAAATAAAAATGTCACATCTACAATAGAAGTAAAAGGCAGGTAAAAAATACTTCTCCAACAGGAATTAAGATTTAATTTGGAAGTTGCAAAGGTTAATTCACTAAGGCCTAAGAAAGAGGCATTGAAATCCAGCCTTCTAAACAAATGCAAATCAGACTATATGTTAATCAGGTTCTTGTCACTTCAGTTTACTGAGTTAGGCAAAGACAGCTATTTACATAGCCAGATTATTCATCTCAAGCAAATCTAAGTTTATTGCAAAAAAAATTTCTTTATTTAAAAAATTACTTCCTTCTAAATTCATGCAAGGATCAAACTAAAAATCATAAGGAAATTCATATGCCAAATCAGAAGGTAAGCAGGTAAACTGTGAAGGCTTAACAGGCCATTGTTATGAGGAATTTAAATGCAATTCACCTGAGTAGGAAGATACTTTAATTATCAGAATCAATTTGCAACAGAGATAATTTCTAAACACCTTTGCTAATAAAACCACAGGTCTAAGCAAAATTAATAACTTAATGAAACAATTCTGAGACACTTTAAAAATTCAGAAAAGCCTAGTTTGAAAAGATATTTTGCGATTCTGTAGTCAAACAGTAAAAGATTTTTTTTTTTTTATCAGCAAACCTCTACACTCTTTTAGCATTGAAAAAGGGATCTAGGAAGTCCTTTGGTTGAGGTGCTGCCAGGTAAAGGAAGGAGGAAAAATCTGACTTTACAAAGATAATTACAACAGGATGAAATCACAGTGAAATAAAATTTAAGAATTTAAATTGTTCTAATTTAGGTTGGACATGGCAAAATTATAAAGGAATGTCTGATTATATTTCGTGATAGAGAAAGTTAGAAGAGTTAAAAATCTTTCTCTGACTTTTGTGATATCCTACAGAATATTGGGACAAGAGATGTTTTATTTACAATGAAATTTTGGTATAAATGACAATGTAGTTAAGGTGCAAACAGGAATTTTTAAGGTTTGGGCTTAGATATGAAGCTGCATGGATTTTTTTCTCTCAGCCATGTGACTTAACTTTAAACATAAGGTGACCTAGCAACCTAGAGGGTAGCATCCCTGCCACTGACGTTACAAGTTTTTAACTATGGAGGAATTATTAAAATTTTTTAAAACAGGACATAAGAGCAGCAAAGATAAAAAAAATTTAGTAGAGATTATTTAAAGAACCTGAATGAAGTTCAAAAACGTTATATAAAGTACATATTACTGCAACTTTATCCAAAAAGCAAATGATTTATAACTAGTATAGTTTCAATTATAAAAATAAGACACATTCTCAGCAGAGTGGAAGCATGGTTGGAAGGATTCAATCTGTTAACCAGTAGTTAATTATTAAGGTTATCCAGTAATTTGTTAATTAGTCCAGTGACTTATTAATGATTTAAAATGGACAATACTGCCACTTACTCAAATTACAGATATTGAAGCTGATCATGATAGTAAGATGAGACCTATGATAATAATGCAAATTTAAATGTTACTTGCACAATGTGATCTATTTTTGCAGTAAAATTTTGCAAAGTTGATATATAAAACTAATAATTCTAGACACAGTATCGAGATATTTTCAGTTATGAAGCTAACTGTTATAGTTTAGAAATAATAACACCTGTACAACCACTTGATAATGCTGCATATACTTTTACAGCATAAGACCCAACTGTAATATTAATGATTGCACAATATGAATTTTTTTTAAACCCTTACCTTCTGTCTTGGAGTCAATACTGTGTATTGGCTCCAAGGCAGAAGAGTGGTAAGGGCTAGGCAATGGGAGTTAAGTGACTTGCCCAGGGTCACACAGCTGGGAAGTGTCTGAGGCCAGATTTTAACCTAGGACCTCCCATCTCTAAGCCTGGCTCTCAATCCACTGAACTACCCGGCTGCCCCGATAATATGAATTTTGGAAAAAGCAAAAATTGTATACAGATAGACAAATACTTAAGATCACAGCACAAATGGGTAAAATCATACGTGATTTATGGTATGATGGTTTTATGATTATTGGTTTAAAAAAGCAAATGTTGATGCATCCATGCATTCTGTTTTGCAAAGTCAAACAAAACTAGCTGTGAAACTGCTTGCTTTGAGCAGATGGCTGCTAGCATTCTCTGCTATAACAGAGGGCCTCATCTATTGTACATCTATATCCTGTAGAAGCAAATGATATTCCTTGCCAATGCAAAATGTTGTGGATTATTTTCAGCTCTGAAAGGTATCCACTGCAGATTTTGGAACAAAGGATGCATTCCAACATGCTCCTGAAATAAAAAAGGTTAATCATGGCAAGGTGATGGGAGATACTTACTCTCCTGGTTTATGGATTTAAGCTCAAAATGAAGAAGTGAGCAAAAGTGATTACAGAACTTGTAAAGAACTGTGCACAGTTGCCTATTACAAACATCTTGGGATAGCAGTGCTTTTAACAGCAATAGATGGGCTGAATCGAATAGCTCATGGCTTAAATGCAAGCTATGGCAAAAAGAGCTCCAAGGAATTTATAAGCCCTAAGGTTCAAAACTGAAGGTATATATGTTCAGTTACTTTCTAACTTTATAAGACCCAATGAGGCTTTCATTTAGGGTCGAGATTTTCTGTTTATTTTCTCAGATACGTGAAGTCTATGGAGGATGACCCAAAGCATCTGATGGCAAGAAAATCTGCTCAGAAAAAGGACAGACTGCAGAGGTGTCTGGCACAGGACACCAGAAAAACAGCACATGCACTGTAAAGGCAACAACACAGCCTCATAGGCAGGTCTAACACACTATCCACAGAAATGTACTTATATGAAAAACAATTTAACTACAGAAGAATATCATTGAGTCACTGACAGATATTCTGTTCTATGAATATATGAGTATTTGTTATAAGATCTAACTTTATCACATGACTGAAAAATTTGAATGATATTGGTACAATATGTAACTTGCAATCCTTTTATTGGAATTGTTCCATGTTATACGAATTTGATCGAATACTGAATGGTACAATTGGGAAGGTTATGACAGTACAATAAATACTGTCCAACTGCAGCACAAATTGTTGCTATCATCCATAACATATATATGATTATTGTCTAAAAGGGTCCATTATCTTTGCAAACAACGTGTCTTTATTAGAATGAGACTTATCTAAAAGTCAATTTTGTTAAGCTATGGCATTCCAACTTTCATAAGAAAAAAAGGTGGATATGGTATCACTAACCACCTATCTCTTCTACACCCCAGAAGGAATATAAGTTAAAGCTATGCAATAACAAATGGAATGTCATGATAAAGATTACATTGTATGATATACCTGATTTGGGTTGAATATCAACAAGAGATTAAGACTGTATAAGGGACCCAAGGGGATGATAACATTGGGTCGAGGTCTTGTTTGTATGTTCACAGACAGTGAAAACATCTGGTCACCCACAAAGCATTTCATGCCAGCTGACACAGACCAGGAAGAGAAGCAGATGAACGCTGTTGACATCAGCTAACTACATGCCAGCCACAGTCCAGGCACGCTGGAAGGACACTTCACTGGTGACTAATATCACTCCAGAAGAATGACATTACACTATTAGTGACATTTGCTATTAGGCTACTGTGGGACACTTGTCATGCTGACACCCACTGACATATTTTACCCAAAACGATATCAAGTATGTTAACTCATATGGACTAAAACACACTCATGTCTGTCTAAGACACCAGATATATCCCACACTCCAAAGACTTTACTATGGCATCGACACGAAATAGCTACAATTGTTTAGCTACTAATGTATACCTTGCATTTTGTATATCTATGATACTGTCAAAAGAAATTTAATTTGTATGCATTGTAAAACTACCACTTGTATTGTAAGAAATGCTACTATCAACAAGGGTATAGACGTTGGTATGACTCTCCAAAGAGTAGGAGACAGAAAACTTTCATTCATAGCATAGATCTGATACCTCTGACAACAAAAATGAGGTGCTAAGCAGAAGATGCTGCACAGGAATGTTTAATGGACAGATAAGCCTGATGTTTATGAGCGAGCAGGCAAAATGCACTCTGAAAATCTTTAATCAGGAATCTAAGTTATTGAAAAAGATCATTTATATCCAGGCAAAGATTATGTTCCTGACAATACCTAGGTGGACGTTATGTGCCGACCACCATGGGTGTAGTTAAGTGTTAATACCATTGTTAACCATTACTCCTGAAACGCTGTCTTTTTGGGTAATATCTTTATGGAAACAGTTTCTTGCTCTCTCCCAACAGTCCCAGAATTCAGGCAGGCCTCTGGATTCGGGGTCTATTGGCTTTCATATACTGGAAGATGTTCTGGTATATGAAAGTAAGACCTCAGTAGCAAACTGAGGACTCTAGGTTTGACAATTTCTGTGGATGCGCAGTCAATGTCTCTCCTAGGTGGAACAAGCAGTTCATGTTTTTCCAATTGCTCAAGTCTAGTTTTAGTTGTTTGGAGAGTGTTTTGTAGTTGTGTTCACATAGTTCCTGTGTTTGTCTCCGGAGATAGATTCCTAGATATTTTATTTTGTCTAAGGTGATTTTGAATGGGATTTCTCTTTCTAGTTTTTGCTGCTGAGCTGTGTTGGAGATATATAGAAATGCTGATGACTTATGCGGGTTTATTTTGTATCCTGCAACTTTGCTAAAGTTGTTGATTATTTCAATTAGCTTTTTGGTTGAATCTCTAGGATTCTTTAAGTAGACCATCATGTCATCCACAAAGAGTAATAACTTGGTCTCCTCTTTGCGTATTTTGATGCCTTCAATTTCTTTTTCTTTTCTAATTGCTACTGCTCGTGTTTCTAGTACAATGTCAAATAGTAGACGTGATAATGGGTATCCTTGTTTCACTCCTGATCTTATTAGGAATGCATTTAGTTTATCCCCATTGCAGATGATATTAGCTGATGGTTTTAGATATATACTGTTTATTATTTTTGGAAGCGACCCTTCTATTCCTATGCTTTCTAGTGTTTTTTAATAGGAATGGGTGTTGTATTTTATCAAAGCCTTTTTCTGCATCTATTGAGATAATCATGTGGTTCTTGTTGGTTTGCTTGTTGATGTGGTCAATTATGTGGATAGTTTTCCTAATATTGAACTGGCCCTGCATCCCTGGTATAAATCCTACTTGATCATGGTGGATGACCCTTCTGATCACTTGCTGGAGTCTTTTTGCTAGTATCCTATTTAAGATTTTTACATCTATAGTCATTAGGGAGATTGGTCTATAGTTTTCTTTCTCTGTTTTTGACCTGCCTGGTTTTGGAATCAGTATCATGTTTGTGTCATGAAAGGAGTTTGGTAGAACTCCCTCATTGCTTATTATGTCAAATAGTTTATATAGAATTGGAATTAACTGTTCTCTGAATGTTTGATAGAATTCACTGGTGAATCCATCAGGCCCTGGGGATTTTTTTCTTCGGAAGTTCTTTGATGGCTTGTTGGACTTCATTTTCTGATATGGTATTATTTAAGAATTCTATTTCTTCTTCTGTTAGTCTAGGCAGTTTTTATTTTTGTATATATTCATCCATATCACCTAAATTGGTGTATTTATTGCCATGTAATTGGGCAAAGTAATTTTTAATGATTGCCTTAATTTCCTCTTCATCAGAGGTGATGTCCCCCTTTTCATCTTTGATGCTATTAATTTGCTTTTCTTCCTTCCTTTTTTAAATTAGACTGACCAGTACTTTGTCTATTTTGTTTGTTTGTTTTTTTCAAAGTACCAGCTTCTTGTATTGTGTATTAGCTCAAAGGTTCTATCACTTTCGATTTTTTTAATTTCTCCCTTAATTTTTAGGATTTCTAGTTTGGTTTTCTGCTGGGGGTTTTAATTTGATCGCTTTCAAGTTTTTTTATTTCCATTTCCAATTGATCGATCTCTGCTCTCCATAGTTTGTTAATATATGCACTCAGGGATATGAATTTACCTCTGATTACCGCTTTGGCTGCATCCCAAAGGGTTTGAAAGGATGTCTCGCCATTGTCATTTTCCTCGATGAAATTATTAATGGTTTCTATGATTTCTTCTCTAACTAAACGATTTTAGAGTATCATATTGTTTAATTTCCAATTCGTTTCTGATTTTGTTTTCCATGTACCATTACTGATCATTATTTTTATTGCCTTATGGTCTGAAAAGGCTGCATTTATTATTTCTGCTTTTCTGCATTTGTGTGCCATGTTTTTGTGACCTAATGTATGGTCAATCTTTGTGAATGTGCCATGTGGTGCTGAAAAGAAGCTGTATTCCTTTTTATCCCTATTTATTTTTCCCTATGTCTATTAATTCTAATTTTTCTAAAATTTTATTCACTTCTTTTACCTCTTTCTTATTTATTTTTTGATTTGATTTATCTAAATTTGACAATGGTTGGTTCAAGTCTCCCACCAATATGGTTTTACTGTCTATTTCTTCCTTCAATTTTCCTAGTTTCTCCATTAGAAATTTGGGTACTATATTATTTGGTGCATACATGTTGATTAGTGATATTTCCTCATTATCTAATGTCCCTTTTAACAAACGATAATTACCTTCCCTATCCCTTTTGATCAGGTCTATTTTTGCTTTGGCTTTATCACATATCATGAGTGCCACTCCTGCCTTCTTTCTGTCAGTTGAGCCTCAGAAGGTCTTACTCCATCCTTTAATTCTGACCTTGTGGGTGTCTACCCGCCTCATGTGTGTTTCTTGGAGACAACACATGGTAGGGTTTTGCATTCTAATCCATTCTGCTATTCGTCTACGTCTTATGGGTGAGTTCATCCCATTCATGTTCAAAGTTATGACTGTCACTTGTGGACTCCCTGGTATTTTGATATCCTTCCCTAATTCTAACCTTTCTTCTTCAGCTCTAACTTTTAGTCCAGTGATTTACTTTAAATCAGTCCCCATTGTACTTCCCTTTCTACCCCCTCCCTTCTTATTCCCTCCCTTATTTTCCCCTGTAGTCTTTTTAAAATCCCCCCCACCCTCTCTCTCCCTTGTACTGCTTCCCTCCCCACCAGTCTGTTTTTTACCCTTCTACTCCCCTATAGGGTGCAAATCTATTCTCTTCCCCAATGGATTGGATTGTTCTTCCCTCTTTGGGTCAGTTTCAAAGTACATAAGAGTTGAGTATTTCCTATCTCCAACCTCTTTACCCTTCCAGTGTATCGATGTTCTCCCCCCACCCGCCATGAGCTTCTTTGTGACATATAAATTTACCCCCATTTGTTTCTTTTCCCATTTCTTTTAGTCATAACCTCTTTTCTTTTTTAGCTTTGGTCATATATATGCTATATACATACATACACATGTATATGTATTTATGCATGCATATATCTATATACCTGTTTATGTCTTGTCCTTTCATCCTATACAGTTTGTCACTGTTCCCTCTGAGTGTAGTTCTTCTAGCTGCTCAGGTGATAGCAACAGTTTTTAAGAGTTGCCAATGACCTCTTTTCTTATATAGATACATATCATTTTAACTTATTGAGTCTCGTACAATTTTTTTGTTGTTGTGGTTGTTGTTTTTTTCCACTCTTTTTTAATTACATTTTGATAATTCTCTTGAGTTCTGTGGTTGGACTTCAAATTTTCTCTTCAGGTCTGGTCTTATATTTATGAATGCTTGGAACTCTTCTGTTGTGTTAAATGACCATACTTTCCCCTGTAAGAATATAGTCAGTTTTGATGGGTATTTTATTCTTGGCTGTAGGCCTAGTTCCCTTCCTTTCCGGAATATCCTATTCCATGCCTTTGGGTCCTTCAGTGTGGATGCAGACAGATCCTGTGTTATCGTCACTGAGTTTCCATGGTATCTGAATGGCTTCTTCTTGGCAGCTTGTAATATCTGTTCTTTCATCTGATTGTTTTTGAATTTGGCTATAACATTTCTTGGTGTTGTCAGTTGGGGATTAAATACAGGGGGTGATCTGTGGATTCTTTCAATCTCCACTTTCCCCTCTTGTTCTAGGATCTCGGGACAGTTTTCCTGGATAATTTCCTCTAGTATTATGTCCAGGCTTTTTCTTTTGTCGTGGTCTTCTGGTAGTCCAATTATTCTTAAATTGTCTCGTCTTGAACGATTTTCTAAATCATCTGTTTTGTGAATGAGATGCTTCACATTTTCCTCAATTTTTTTCATTCTTTTTGTTTTGTTTTATAGTGTCCTGCTGCCTTGTGAGGACACTTGATTCTAGTTGTTTTACTCTGGTTCTTAAAGATTGGATTTCATCTCTGGCTTTTTGGTCGTCTTTTTCCTTCTGGTCTGATTTTCTTTGAAGATCATCTTTCATCTTCTTTACCTCGTCTTTCATCTCCTTTGCCTCACTTTCCAACTGGATGATTTTGGCTTTCAGGACACTATTTTCTTGGTTTAGTTCAAGTGCCTCTGTTTCCAGATGACTTATCTTAATTTTTAAGTTCTTTTCCCAATTGTCTTCAGCCTCTCTTAGTTGTGTTTTGAGTTCTTCCTCAGCTTATATCCAATTTGCTGGGATTTCTGATTTATCGTTTGCTGATCTCTCCCCCTCTGTTCCATTTGGTGAGTAGTAGCTGTCTATTGTAGTTTCTTTCTTCTGTTTCGGTTGTTTGTTCAAATTCACCCCTTCTTTCCTCCCCATATTTGTCTGTGCTCTTGTTCCTCTCATTTTTTTTTTTTGCTTTTTGGGGACTTCTATTGGTCTTCGCTCTTGGAGCTTTAACAGAAGATCTCGTGGTGTTATCTCTGGGGGAGGGTTTTTGGGGGTTTGAGCTTTCTTGTCCTCTGGAGGCTTTTGATTGGCTTAAAGTCCAGCAGTCAATGAGGATGGATGGGGAGCCTGGGCTTCCTTGCGTTCTGGAGACTTTTGGTGGGATTGAGTTCAGCTTAGTTGGGCTGGGTTTACTCTGAGTTTTAAACTTCCTGGACGGCTGGAGCAGATATGGAGGATCTCCAAAGCTCTGGCCAGGCTGCCAGGTCTATGCTCCTTCTAGGCTGCCATCTTGACTTTGCCTCTAGGTTTCTGTTTTTTCAGAAGACCCTGCTCTCTAAGGGGTGAGGTGCATGGCCTCCCTGGGCTCTGAGTGCTCCTGATGGGATTAGGTTCACTTGGTTTGGGCCAGATGAGCCCTCATGCAAAAAACCTCCTCACAATCTGTGTTGAAGCCTGGAGACTGGCCCGGTTGTTTTCAAGGTAAGCCCTTTACAGGCCCTGAGGTTTTTGTTCTTTCAGAAGCTCTGAGGGCTCCTGATGGGATTAGGTTCAAGTGGTGTGGGCGGAATGATCCCAGAGCCAAAAAAAGGAAGAAAAAAAAACCCTCCTCCTCCACAGTCTGAGTTGAATGCCCGGAGACTTGCCCAGGTTCCTTTCAAGGTAAGCTTTTCAGAGCAACCCCTTTGCCAGCCCTGAGTTTTCTGTCCTTTCAGTAGCTCTGAGGGCTCCTGATGCGATTGGGTTCAGCTGGTGCCCTAAAGCTGGGATCTTCCTTGAGACTCAGGTGGAAGGTCCTAGCCAGGGGGTTACGGGCATCCCCCTTCTCTCTATGTTTCCCTGCCGTCTGTGTTGGGCGCCCGGGAGACTAGCTCAGGTTGCTTTCAAGGTGAGTTCTCAGAGCCCTGACGTTCTCGCTGCTGCCATGGGCTCAGCACTCTGGGTTGGGGGGATGGGTCCTGGGACCTTCCTTAGATCCAAGTGATCTAGGATTCTGGCTTTTGGGGTGTGGTACCTTTTGATCCAGGTCCAGGAGGAGATTTCCCCAGGTCTATCCTGTTGTTTAGCTTGAATTTCGGTGTCCTGGGAGCACTCTGTTTGTAATCAGTAAGGAAGGGTTTCCAAGGTCTGAACTTTTGCTGCTTCTACGCTGCCATGTTGACTGGAAGTGATGGGTTTATTTAGACAAGCACAGATTTAAATAAGGTTGAGATAAGAAATATGCAGTCAGAACTTGAAATGTCACTTCATTATCCTCATCCGGGTTATTTAAACTACAAATCAGAATGTAATGTGTATGGGAATATTGGTATTTGTTTAAAAAGTTCACAATAATTGTTGTATTAATGTTTTTGCAAGGCCTTTATTGGTGCAAAATTATGTTCATGTACAAGGTGAATTTTGGTCAATTTAGATTAGGAATTAGAAATCATTGGGATTGTAAATTCTGATATTACATATTGGTTCAGCTTCAAACATACCACAGAAACAGTGAGCCAAGAGTCTAAAATTGTGTATTAATTTTTGGGATCATGTTCCCAGGATCATTTTGTATGTTATACACATGATCCTCCAAGATTGCTCAGAGAGGATGTTTTTCTTTAAAGGGATCTCTCCCAACAATAACAACAAAAAAAGTAAAAAGAAAAAAGGGAGAAGAATCTTAAAGATGTCAGTATTTTCATATTATAGAACACTTTTGCTTCACTTTAAACTATTTAACTTTGATTTTTCTTTTGCAGAACTGCTGCCAAAATTTTTAGTACATGGAAAGTACTGTTAACACTGTTCCTGGGCTATGAAGGTGCAAGTATTTTACTATTGCAGACACCCGAAAGTCTGCAACCATGAGAACATGGCAGCATTTGTTAATTTTCAGATGACTATTCTGGAGAGTGATGTCTGACTGCATGAAAGGGGAACCATAATGAATATATCATTATGGACGAGACAGCCATAGCCACCCACCGATGCAAATTCCATATGAAATGGATGTTTAAAGTTCGGGATGCAGAGACATGGTATACTGACGCTCTCAGTCACTGGTTGTCCTGGCATTAAACTTCCAACCGTTTTCCTATGTGGCAGGCATCTGGAAGTGAGCACAAATAGATCCCTAAGATGCAGTATCAGTACAAGAGAAAGGAAGGACTCATCCTTCATCTCCAGAGATAGTCTTTTTGATAACTGTTGAAAAGGCTGACAGCTTCTGATAGTCCTGACTATGAAAGGTGGCATGTCTGATTATTGCCCCTGTCTTGTGAGCCAAAAAACTTCTATCTCATCGAACCAGGATCGCTAGAGTGAAAAATATTTTCTTAATAGTTTATATTTACTAAGACTGTTACATTTATTTTGATAAGCAGATAGGTAGATAGGGAGTTCAATTTTAAATTTGTTAGATTTATCACTGAATCAGTTTATGCTGATGATCACACTTGATTTTTATATTTAGGTTTTACAATCTGGTTTGGTTTTTCACCTTTGAATTATGTTATGATTATGCACCAGTATGTTTGTATTTGTTAAGGTGTGTTTTGTCACATTTTGATATTGCACTACTTATTTTTATGTCACACAAAAAGGGGGAGATATCTCGGATGTCACACATTGCCTTACACTGTCTCTTCTCTACTTCTCTTCTCTCTCTCTCACCTGGGACCTGGCCTTTGGCCAGGGACTTTCCTTTTCCAATGCTAATACCTAGCTCTTTCTAATTCATCCTATTATCTACACCCTATTCTCTCAGCCCTAGGGTTCCTGCTTGGCAACTAGTCTGAGGAACCTACTCTAATCTCTGAGCTAAACTCTATCATTTCTCTGACCTGAGTGGTGTTAATTTTGGACTACTGGATGGTTCTTTCCTTTGAGATTTCCAGTATCCGGAGTTGTGCTGTGTCTCCCGGCTCCGTCTTGCCCCTCGTGGAATTTAAACTACTATCCTTTCTCTCTTCTTGAGATATTCACAGGTGAGTGTCTCAGAAATAAAGCATATACCTATAGTCAGGATGAACCCCAAATATTCTACTTTAGGGAGGAAACACTGAACCGTATCCTTCAACATCTTATGCCCTCTTTTGTGTAATTCCAAAAGGAGGTGTTTGCTATTTAACATAGTAATAGAAAGACTAGTAGTAGCAATTTGTGACAAAAAAGTAATTGAACGTATTAAAATAGACAATGAAGAGACGAAACTATCATTCTTTGCAAGTGATATAAAAGATATCATTCTGCATGAAAGACAAACCATCTATATAAAGTAGAATGTCAGGATTGTCTAATTGTGTATCTTTCAAATGCAGCCTTACTTGTTCTATTAATTGGACTGCTTCAGTTTACTCACGTAATGACTCTACATTTGTACACAAATCAGGTCATAGTGTGGCTGGATGTAAAACATTACAACTTTTCATTTGTATGTTTTCATTCCCATGAAGAACTATATCATATTTGGCTTTACATTGGTCAGCAAAAGCCTGAGTGTGATATTATGACATCATGGTGTCAAACTGGTTTGAACAAATTACTGTCATTTGGTACCTGAGGACTAAACCAGTTGACTTCTGAATTAACAATACATCAGCAATCACTCCACTCAAATATGCTTCACAAGCGATATCAAACTCTGTCTCCCACTGAATGCCCTTATGAGGATATGGTCTCATGAGGATGATTCCTCATACATAGTAGAAGTGTGGAATCAAGGAGGTCAGAACAACGTCCCTCTGGGGGCCAGGAGTAAACTTTTACACAAGACAGCATAACTGTTCCAGCAGCTAAGCAGACACTCCCTGTATTGTGAACCCCTCGGCTAGCTGCAACTGCCAAATCACCACATCCTACTGTTCAACATTTCATCCTAACCCCCTATACTATAAAAGGTGTTCCCCTAGCCAAGCCAACAGGACTTCTCTTTGGGCAGACCTAGTGCCTAGTGGGCTAGGAAATAAAAGGTGATCCTTTGCTTACTTGCATTCCTACCTCCAACCCTACACCCTTTGTTTACTGTGTCTCTCTCCCTCTCCATTTCTCTCTCCCTCCCTCCCACCCATCTGTGTCACTTTCTCCCACTGTCACTTGTCCTCTCTGCCTCACTCTCTCTGTGTCTATCCTCTGTCTCCATTTTTATACATCTCATTCTGTTTATCTCTCTCCCAATCACTGTGTTATTCTACCTTTATCAGTATCTCTGGGTGCTTCTCTCTGTATCTCACCCTGTGTTTTCTCAGATTTTTTTCCTTCTATCCACTCTTCTCCCTCTTCTCAGACTCTATTTCAGAAGATTTGGTTAAGCTAAACCCATTTTAAAACAATGAATGGACTTTGTTCAGGAAGGTGGGAACTCTAACATTACTCCACCCACACTTAAGCATACTTGAGAGGAAGATAAAGTTGTAAACTCCTTACTGAACAATGAAAAGTACTTAACCCATACTTAAAATGAAACCCAAACCCTTAAGCTAGGTCTACTTTTATATCTAATGCAAAAAGGTGCTAAGTAGGTATGAAGGTCAAATTAATCACTAAAAGGTCAGGCAACATGCAAGCTTGCAAGGGAGAAGTTTAACAAATGAGGTGTGAAGTTTTAGTCTACTCAGGTGGGAATTACTCAAAAGTTTTAGTCTACTCAGGTGTGAATTAAGAATGGTCCGTCCTGTGAAAACTTCTACTGTGATTGGTAGATGTGAAAACTTAGGGGAGGTGACATAGGAGAAAATGTTCTTTGAAAGGCCTCTGAAAAAGTTCAGTTTGCCAAAGCTGAATTGGAAGGTTCGGTGGCTGAACATAGTGGAGCTGAGGAGCTAAACTGGAGGGTCTCTCTGAACACCAGAATTCTTCCTTGGGACAAATCTTCTGGTGAGTGGATAAAAGACTGACTGGTCTCTCATACATTATTTCCTCTTACTCTCTCTCCCGTTCCTTGATTGCTTAATTGTACTAATTAACTTCTCCATAAAAACCGAGCTGACTGGGGTATTTCATATTTCAGAATTTTTCCCATGCCGACCACTTTATTTTTAATAAAAAATCAAGACACAAAAACTTATCTTGACAGTTTTGGCAATCACAATTTAAGGCAACCACTCTTTCAACTGTTACACCACGTCCCTTTTCTCTCCCACTCTCTTTTCTTCCCTCTAGCCATGTTCAATTCCTCTTTCTGCCTCTACCTTTTCCTGCTGTTCTTCCCAACGTTCATCCCCTCTCCTCTTCTTCTAAATCCAACCTTTCTCTGATTCATCCTACCTCTCTCCCCTTTTTACCACAACTCTTATCTTTTCCTACTGTGTGCTGTCCTGATCTCTTCATCCCTTTACTCTTCTCCTCCCCTTCTCTCTTTTCTTCAACTGTCTTTCCATTCTTTCATTTCACCCTCTTCTGATTCTCTCTTCTTTCTCCCGTCTTGTCCCCTGATCCGTCACTTTGTCAACCTCCTCACTCCTTCCCCTAAGCCTACCCTCTCCTGACCTCTCTTTCCCAAATCCACACTACGCGCCCCCCATTTCCTGATTGTTCTCCTCTTTCAATCCACTTCTTTTTTTGATACTCTCTCAGGGCCTTTTCCTTCCTTTGCTTTCTCCCCTCTGTGTACCGCTTCCCCCTTCCTCTGTCTTTTCTATTCACCCCTCTCAACCTATTTTTCCACTTCCCATTTGACCGGAGATTCCAAGGGGGAATCCGGTATTTTATTGACACTCTCAGGGGGGAACAGCAATCACACCTCCATGATCAGCAAAGGGACAGACATCACTGGCTTCTATGTGGATAGGGGAAATGCGGGAAACAGCCTCGCAATGGACAGGGTTGCTCGAAACAGCACAGGACGACCGCCTCCACCGAGAATTTTCTCACCAGAGCAAACACGAATCCATCCAGACCCATTCTCCGGAAGAGAAAGGGGTCTTCCAGCCTCATTTACAGGAAGGATGGGGGGGGAGTTAGGGCAAAAGTCATGAAAGGGTTCAAGTCAACAAAATCAAGTACATTACTGCTCAGGAAAAGAACCACAAGAGGCACTGAGGCTCAGAGATACAGGCTCACAAAAGACCGATAGTTAAGAAGACGGAGTCATTTTCTAAGGGGCTGAAGGACCTCGGAAGTTGTATCAAAGGGAGTTACATTTCCTCCTGGGAAAACCCAGAGTACCTAAAAGGAACCGCCCCCCTAGCAACGCCAAACAAAGATTCCGATTGGACAACGGACACGCCCATGAACTGCACAGCCGACCCTTCCAATGGCGAAAGCAGTGGGGGAGGCCGGGGGAGGCCGTGGGAGGGACCACAAGGTGGGGTGAGGTGGCTGCAGGCCCCAGATGCACAACGCCACACCTCGACCCCGGGAAACCGAGGACTAACAGGAGAAACGTGCTGGCAATTAGCGAGTGCCCTGGTGGAGGGCAACCTGACATGCCTTCCAGACTTGTTTTCCCCCTCGCCAACCTCCCCAGCCCGCTCCAACAACCTCCCTGGGCTGGCCCAATTACCCTCCAACATTTCCCTTTTGGCTCCCTCTCATTCTCTTCACGTCCTTTTAGCGGTATTTCTCTGCCTTCTGCCCACCCCACCCCCACACACACCCCTCTTTCTATTCTGTCCCTTGCAACTTTCATCTCCTCTCTCTTCTTTTCTATCCACCCTTTTTCTCTGCTCCTGCCTTCCTGCTGCCTTACGTCAGCCTCCTATACTTGTTCGACTCTATCTCCAGTGTGGGTCTCTTCATCCCTCTGCTCTCATCCTCTCCCCTCTCCCCGTCTCTTCCTTTAACTCTCTTTGCATTATTTTTTCCCCTCTCCCTTCTCTATCCCTTTTTCTCATTTCCTATTTTCCCTCTCGTCTGCCTCTTTGGCGGACTCCCAACTTTCTCCCTGGTCTCGCCCGCTTCTGCTGCTCTCTCCTTCTTCTGCCTGCAGCCCCCGCCCTCCCATTTCTCTCCCACTCTCTCTCTTCTTTCCATTTTCGACCCCTTATGTCCCCTCCCCCGTTCCTCTAGCCATACTCCTCTCTTTCCCCCTCTCTACCTTTTCCTGCTCTGTCTTTCCCAGCGTCCATCCCCTCGGCTCTTCTTTTCCATCCAACCTTTCTCTGATCCACACTCACCCTTCCCCCTTCTTACCTCCACAATAATCCTCATCGTCTTTCTACTCGGTATGCTGTCTAGATCTCCTCAGTCCTCTAGTCTTCTCCTCCCGTTTTTTCTTTTCCTTTTCTGTTTTCTCCTCTCTTGTACCTTCCTCTTTCATTGCCAAACCAACTGCCAACCCTTTCCCTTCTTTACCTCCGCATCCCCCTGTTCTCCCCTGCCCTCCTTAGCTTCTTTCCTCTGCCTCTTTTTTTTTTCTTTTTAAACATTATTTTATTTGGTCATTTTCAAACATCATTCCGTGGAAAGAAAGATCGTTTTCTTTTTCTCCCCCCTCCCTCCCACCACCTCTTTCATGGCCGACTTGCGATTGCACTGGGTATAATATATGTCATTGATTCGAACCCATTTCCATGTTGTTGGTATTTGCATTAGGTTGTTCATTTAAAGTCTCTCCTCAGTCATGTCACCTCAACCCCTGTAGTCAAGCAGTACCTTTTCCTCAGTATTTTTCCTCCGACAATGTGTTCTCTGCTAGGGGATAGTGTTTTTTCCCTTGATCCCTACAGAATGTTCAGGGACTTTGTATAGACACAAATGGAGAAGTCCATTAGATTCGATTGTACTACAATGTTTCAGACTCCGTGTACAATGTTTTCCCAATTCTCCTCCTTGCACTCTGCACCACTTCCCACAGGTCTGACATGTATACTATTCTGTGCCCACATAATTTACTTATTGTTTCCTTCTTTATGTTCAAGTCGTTCACCCATTCTGAGTTTATCTTGGTGTATGTGAGGTGCTGATCCAAACCTAATCTCTCCCACACTGTCTTTCATTGTTCCAAGCACTTTTTTTTGAAATACTGGGTTTTTGTCCCAGAAGCTGGGATCTTGGCCTTTGTCATAGACTATCTTGCTGAGGTCACATACCCCAAGTTAATTCCACTGATCCTCCTTTCTGTCTCTTAGCCAGTACCAAATGGTTTTAATGTCCACTGCTTTATAATATAGTCTGAGATCTGGGATTGCAAGGCTGCCTTCCTTATTTTTTTTTTCATTATTCCCCTATATGTCCTTGATCTGCTCTTCTTCCAAATGAACTTTGTTATGGTTTTTTCTAATTCTGTAAAGAAATTTTTTTGGAAGTTCGATGGGTATGGCACTAAATAAAGATAAGTTTTGGTAGGATGGTCATATTTATTATGTTAGCTCGTCCTATTGATGAGCAGTTAATGTTTTTCCAATTGCTCAGATCTAGTTTTTGTTGTGTGGAGAGTGTTTTGTAATTGTGTTCATATAGTTCCTGTTTGTCTGGGCAAATAGATTCCTAAGTGTTTTATATTGTCTAAGGTGATTTTGAATGGGATTTCTCTTTCTATTTCCTGTTTCTGAGATGTGTTGGAGATATATAGAAATACTGATGACTTCTGTGGGTTTATTTTGGGTCCTTCTACTTGCTAACATTGTTGATTATTTCCACTAGCTTTTTAATCTATTCTCTAGGATTTTTTAAATAGACCATCCTATCATCCGCAAAGAGTGATAGCTTGGTCTCCTTATTGCTAATTTTAAGACTTTCCATTTGTTTTTCTTCTCTAATTGCTACTACTAGTATTTCTAGTACAATGTTAAATAATAGAGGTGATAATGGGCATCCTTGTTTCACTCCTGGTCTTATTGGGAATGCATGTAGTTTATCCCCATTGCAGATGGTGTTGACAGAAGGATTTAAAAAAGATACTGTTTATTATTTTTAGGAAAGACCCTTTTATTTCTATATTTTCTACTGTTTTCAATAGGAATGGGTGTTGTATTTTGTCAAAGGCTTTTTTTGAGACTAGTGAGATAATCATGTTATTTTTGTTGGTTTGCTTCTTGACATGGTCAGTTATGTGGGTGGTTTTCCGAATTCTGAACCCTCCTTGTATTCCTGGTTATAAATCCTACCTGATCATAATGAATAAGCCCACTGATCATTTGCTGCCGTCTTTTTACTAGTCTCTTATTTAAGATTTTTGCATCTAGGTTCATTAGGGAGATTGGACTGTAGTTTTCTTTCTCCATTTTTGACCTGCCTGGCTTTGGAATCAGAACCGTATTTGTGTCATAAAAGGAATTTGGTAGAATTCCCTCTTTGCTTATTATGTCAAATACTTTGTATACTATTGGGATTAGCTGTTCTTTGAATGTTTGATAGAATTCACTTGTGAATCCATCTGGCCCTGGGGAATTTTTTTCTTAGGGAGTTCTTTCAGTACCTGTTTGATTTCTTTTTCTGATGTGGGATTATTTAAGAATTCAATTTGTTCTTCTGTTAATCGAGGCAATTTATGTTTTTGTAAATATGCATCCATATCTCCTAGATTGACATATTTATTTCCATATAATTGTGCAAAATCGTTTTTAATGATTGCCTTAATATCCTCTTCATTGGAGGTGAGTCCTCCCTTTCCATCCATGATACTGTTAATTTGGTTTTCTTCTTTCCTCTTTTTTATTAGATTGACGAATACTTTCTCTATTTTGTTTGGATTTTTTTTAAAGTGCCGCTTCGTCACTTTGGATTTTATTAATTTCTCCCTTTATTTTTAGGATCTCGAATTTGGTTTTCTTCTGGGGGTGTTTAATTTGTTTGTTTTCAAGTTTTTTGATTTGCATATCCAATTCATTGAACTCTGCCCTCCCTAATTTGTTAGCATATGAACTCAAGTATATAAATTTTCACCTGAGTACTGTTTTGGCTGCATCCCATAGAGGTTGAAAGGATTCCTCATCATTGTCATTTTCTTCAATGAAATTATTAATTATTTCTAGGACTTGTTCTCTAACTAGCCAATTTTGAAGAATCATATTATTTAATTTCCAATTAATTTTTGATTTGACTGTCCATGTGCCCCTATTGATCATTATTTTCATTGCCTTGTGATCTGAGAAGGTTGCATTTAATTTTTCTGGTTTTCTGAATTTGTATGCCATGTTTTTATGACCTATTTTGAGGTCAATCTTTGTGAATGAACCATTTGCTGCTGAAAAGAAGGTGTGTTCCTCTTTATTTTTCTCCATATATCTATGAACTCTATTTTTTCTAGGATTTCTTTAACCTCTTTTACCTTATTCTTATTTATTTTTCATTTGATTTATCTAAATCTGATAGTGATTGATTCAGATCTCTCACTAGTATAGTTTTACCATATATTTCCTCCTTCAATTCTCCTAGTTTCTCCATTACAAATTTGGATTCAATGCCATTTGGCCATACATGTTGATTAGTGTTATTTCCTGATTATCAATACTCACTTTTATCAGGATGTATTTACCTTCCCTATCCCTTAAATTTTTTTTTTTATTTGAGCATTTCCAAACATTATTCACTTGAAACAAAGATCATTTCTTTTCCTCCCACCCCAGAACTCTCCCATAGCTGATGCAGGATTCCATTGGGTATTACATGTGTTCTTGAATCGAACCCATTTCCATGTTGTTGGTATTTACATTAGAGTGTTCATTTAGAGTCTCTCCTCAGACATCTCCCCTCAAACACTGCAGTCAAGCAGTTGCTTATCCTCAGTGTTTTTACTCCCACAGTTTGTCCTCTACTTGTGGATGTTTTTCTCCTAGATCCCTGCAGATTTTCAGGGACATTGCATTGCCACCCCACCCCTCTTTCTCTGGTCCTCCCTCCCCCTCCACACTCTTATACTTTTCCTACTCCGTAGCCAATGTAGGGGTCTTCAGCCCTCTCGTCTTCTCCTCTCCCCCCCTCTCTTTCACTTCCTTCTTTTTTCTCCCTCTGTCCTCTCCATTCCTTTCTCATTCTCTCCTTTTTCTCCCTTCTTGTCCTCCTCTCTCTCTCTCTCACACACACACACACAGACACACACACACACACAGACACACAGACACACAGACACGTTTCCTCTAGTCTTCCCCTGACTCTTCCCCTGGCTTCTACACCTTTCCCTCTTTTTCTCCAACTCCATCCTCTCCTGACTCACCCACACACACACCTTTCCTGACTTTTCTTTCATCTTCCTTTCCAGTTCCTTTCTTTTTCCTACTCTCACCACCTCCTATCTTCTTTCACTGCTAAACCCACTCTTCTCCACCTCCCTTTCTCTTCTTTCCCTTTGTTCCCTCCCTTCTGTCCTCCTCCTTCCCCCAGTCTTCTTTTTTTCCTCTGTCTCTTTTTTATTGTCCCCTCGCACTCCCATTCCCCTCTTTTACTTTCTCTCATTTTCTTCCCCCTATCCTTATTTTTCTCCATGGGATTTGTGTGAGATGAAATTATCCCAGCATGCTCGTATTAGTAACTTCCTGTAGAAAAAATGTGGTTAGGAACCCTCCACTAAGAGAGATCAATATTTCTCCTTTTGAAGAGTAGAAGAAACCCCCCACCCACCCACCTCTTAGTATAGGCCTTTGATAGTCTTCTCAAATGTGGCAAAAGAGCCCCCCCCCCCTTCCTCGTTCCCATGGGAAGAGGTTTGGTGTCCTAATTCCTATGAGAGAAGCCTCAAAACTTACACGTTAGAAAAGTTAAAATACATGATTACTAAAACCCAAGAACTGTTATATAATGCTGCAAAAATCCTTCCACAGCCCTACAAACTACAAACCTAATGAGTAACACCTATAAGCTTGAAAGACTTGAGAAAGATTAAGGAGGATAGAGAATGGAGGATTGAAAAGATACTCCATGATGGGAAAATGGACATGGGGCACTTTGATGGATCTCCATAAAATCTGAGTAAATCTGGGTACCTCTCTGCCCTCTCAGACTCTGGAGCCTCCCTTCCTCTCTCCCCCCCCACCCCCAACCATCTCCCCCTTCTCTCTCCCTTCATCTGGCTCCCCTCCCTGTAGTGTTCCCTCACTCCATGCACCCCCACCCAGCCTCTGAATAAAGCTATATGAATTCTGCCAGCCTCAAATCTCCCATGTGCTCATTAGAATGATTCCTGGGGAGATGAGCCCATTTCCCCCCCAACCCCATTCCGCTCCACAGAAGTGTTACCAAAACAGGTATTCTATACAAACAGGATTCTAAAAAAACCTCATGTTTGCTTGCAATGAAAGTAACAAAGATAATACCACCATCGCGAATTAGGCTAGTGTTGACTCTCTTCCATGTCACTGAGCAGCCATAGTTAATCAAGAAAGTGGAAAGTTAGCTCCCTGCAAAATTGTTTACCCTTTTCCGGTAGGAATTGGAAGAACTGCCAAATAGTTGAAGCATTTTCAGGGAGTACTGAAACCTAGAAAAGACTGGAAATTCATTGCAAAGAAAAAATTGGTGTTCCTGACTGGTAAAATCAAATCTTTTCATGTGCGTGTATACATGCGCACGCGCACGCACAGACACACACACACACACACACACACACACGTTGCTGAAATTTGCCCTTTGGGTATCAGGGTGTTTCGGGTTTTTTTTGAGTTTTTCATTCTTACCTGAAGTCTATATTCCTTCCCCTCCCTTTTATCCTTGCAAAGCAAATTTCTGAAATCAAAGCAAAGTGAAATAATCAAAGCCCCAGGAATTTAAATCTTGTGTACAGCAATCAAATATGTTGCCCTTGTGATGCCCGGGCATAGGCTACAGAACCCCTCCCAAAATGAGTGGGGGGTGGGGAGGCTCTTTAGTCATCTTTGAGAATAGGAAAAAGCCTATAGTGCTATCTAATATAACTGCTATCATAACTGAGGGGAGAGGAGGTTCTTCTCAACAGAAAATTGCCAATACTGATCAATAGATGTGGGGGAATAATGCACAGTTTCATCCCACATACTTCCTCCTCTCTTTTCTCTCCTTCCCTTATTTGTCTGTCCTTTTCCTCTCTCTACCTCTCCTCCTTTGTTCTCTGTCCTTATTTGCCCCCAGTACTTCTTACTGTCTCTTTCCCTTTCTCACTTTCATCCCCTTGCTCTTCTTTCTTTTGTCTCTCTTTGATTCTGTAATTCCCTCTCTGACTACTTTGGAATCTTCTCTACCCTGGCCCCCACCCCACCCCACCCCCTTCCTCTTTTCCTACTCTGTATGTCCACTAGGTCTCTCTTCTTCTACTTTCTATCTGTCCTCTCCATTTCTCCCTTGTCTGTCCTTCGCCCTTTCTCAAGCCCCTACCCCTTTTCCCTCTTGTTCTCCTGGACTCCTCATCAGCCTCTCTGTCACTCTCTTTACTTCCTTTGCTCCTGCCCTTTCTCTCTCCCTTTCACTGTCATGTCTCTCATTCCGTCTAAATTTGTCTCAGGGTGTCTCTGTGTCCTCTCTGGCTATCTCAGTCTCTATCCTCTTCCTCAATCCCTCTCTCTCCCCTACTCTTTTTCACTGTCAATCTACGACAACCTCGGTCTGCCAGACCTTTGCCCTCTTGCCCCCCCCTCCCCCGCACCACCCTTTCCTCTCTCTTGTGCACTATCTTCTTGCCTCTCTATATCTTTCTTTCCCCAACCTCTGTCTCTCCCTTCCCAGTTATTCCCTTTTCTTCTCTGTCATTCTCTAGCTCCTTCTCTCTCACTGCCCCCCTCTCTCTCCCATATCTATGTCTCCCTCTGTGGTTTACTTTTTTGGTTGTATGTCTCTCTTGCTTTACAGACTCTGTCTCCTCAGTCTCTCCATCTCTGTGTCTATCTGGCACATTCCAGGCTCTAGCTCTCTCTGCATCTGTTTCTTCCTGTTTTTCACCCTGTGTCTCCTGAGGGCTCCCCAATCACTGTCCCCATCTTTCTCTCCCCCCTCCCTTTCAAATCCTCTCTGCCACTTCCCCTTCATCCCAGTGCCTCACATCCCAGTGTCTTTCTCTCTCATCCCTTCTCTATTTCTCTCCCTCATCTATTCATTCATTTCTTTGGTACTCTCTGACCTCAGACCCTTCTGTCTGTCTGTCTCTCTCTCTGTTGTTTCCCCACCTAATCTCTCTCCCTCTATTTCTTTCCCTCTCTTGCTTTCTGTCTCTCTTGACTTTCTATCACACAGTATCTCGCTCTCTCTTTCCCCTTTAATTCTTTACTGTGTCTCTCTCCCTCCCTCCCTCCCATCTCTCTTCTCTTTCTCCCACTATCACTTGTCCTCTCTCTCTGTGTCTATCCTCCGTCTCCATTTTTAGACATCTCAGGCCCAGTCTCTCTCCCAGTCGCTGTCTGTCTCTTGTGTGATTCTCCCTTTATTTTACTTTGTCTCTGGGTGCTTCTCTCTGGATCTCACCCTCTTTCCTCTCTGATTCTTTTTCCATCTATCCACTCCTCTTCCCCCTCCCTTTATTGCTCTTTCCCTTCTTTTTGTGTCTTCCCCTTCCTCTCTATCCCTTCTCTACCTTACTTCTAGTCTCTGTCTCCTTCTCTTTTGCTCTCCCCATGGACCCAGAGCCCAGAATGAGGGAAACTTCAAATACCTTCCCCATCAGGTTTTCCCTCTTCTCCCACCCCCTCCCCCTTCCCCTTTCTCTCCCACTCATTCCCTTTCCCTCCCTTCTCTCTCTAGCCATATTTCTCTTCTCCTTCCCCCTCTCTACTTCTTCCTTCTCTACCCTTCCCAACTTTCATCACCACTCTCTTCTCCACTTCTATCCCCGCCTTTCCTGGGTTCTCCCCTCCCCCTACACCTCATTTACCATTTACTTACTGGATATCTGGTCTAGGTTTCTTTTTACCTCTAGTCTTTTCCTCCCAGCTTGCTCTCTCTCTCTCTGTCTCTCTCTCTCTGTCTCTCTCTCTCTCTCTCTCTCTCTCTCTCTCTCTCTCTCTCTCTCTCTGTCTCTGTCTCTCTCTCACTTTAAGTATCATTCCATGATTTTTTCTCCCTCTCCCTTCTCCATCCCTTTCTCATTGTCTCCTCTTTCTTCCCTCCTGTCCCCTCCCTGTCCTTGCTCCGTCCTCTTGCCATCCCCTGACTCTTCCCCTGGCCTCTTTACCTTTCCCGCTTTTCCCCAACTCCATCCTCCCCTGAGACTCTTCCCCCCGCCCCCACTTTCCTGACTTTTCCATTACCTACTCTCTCATACCTTCCCCTCTTTTGTTGCCACACCCACTCCCCTCCCTTTCCCTTCCTTCCTTCCCTCTGCATCTCCCCTCTCTTCTCCCCTCCCCTCTTTATCTTCTTTCCCAGGTCTATCTCTTTTTTTATTCACGCCTCTCAACCTGTTTTTCTACTTCCGTTTTTACTGGAGCGTCTACGGAGGACTCCGGCACTTCATTTACACTCTTGGAGGGCAACAGCAATCACACATCTAGAATCAGCCAAAGGAAAGAAATCCCTGGCTTCTCCTTGGACAGGGGAAATGCGGGAAAGAGCCTCGCAATGGACAGGATTGCTTGAAACAACAAAGGACCTCCGCCTTCACCCAGGAGTTTGCTCACCGGAGCAAACACGAGTCCATACAGAGACATTCTCCAGAACACAAAAGGGTCTTCCAACCTCACTTACCAAAGGGATCAGGCAGAAATTAGGGCAAAAGCCATGAAAGGGTTCAAGTCAACAAAATCGAGTGCGTGCCGCGCAAGAAAAGCAGCACAGGAGGCGCCGAGGCTCAGAGGTCACAAAAGACCGATAGTGAAAAAAAAGACAGGGTCCTTTTCCAAGGGGCTGAAAGGTTTACCTCGGAAGTTGGAGCAAAAGCAGTTCAACTTCTCTCCCAAGAAAACCAGGAGAAACTGAAAGGAACCGCCCACCCAGCAATGGCCACGCAAGGATTCTGATTGGACGACGGACATGTCAGTGAAAGGCCCAGGGGAAGATTCCAACTTCCCTAGCCACAGAGGGGTGTGTGTGGGAGGGACCACAAGCCGGGGGTGGCTGCTGGCCCCAGATACCAACACCCCACTTCCACCCGGGGAAAGGCAGGACCAAAGGGAGAAACTTGCTGGCCCTTAGCGAGTGCCCAGGTGGCGGGCAACCTCACATGCCTTCCTGACACGTTTTCCCCCTCGCCAAACTCCCCCGCCCGCTCCAACTTTCTCCCTCGGCTGGCCCTCTTCTCCCTCCAACACTTCCCTTTTCTCTCCCTTTCATTCTCCTTTCCCTCCTTCTAGCCATATGACTCTCCTCTTTGCCCCTCTCTCGACCTCTTTCTAGTCTGTCCTTCGCAACTGTCATCCCCTCTCTCTTCTCCTTTTCTATGCCCCCCTCTTTCTCTTGCTCCTCTCCTCCCTCTTTCATTGCCACACCCACTCCCCACCCTTTCCCTTCTTTCCCTCTGCATCACCTCTCTCTTCTCCCCTCCCCTCCTTACCTTCTTTCCCAGGTCTCTCTCTTTTTTTTATTCACCCCTCTCAACCTGTTTTCCCACTTCCCAGGTCACAAGAGACTCCAAGGAGGAATCCTGTACGCGATATACACTCTGAGAGGGCAGCAACAACCGCACATCCAGGATCTACAGTGGGAGCAAAGAAATTCCTGGCTACTCACTCCTTGGATGGGGGAAATGGTGAAAAAAGACCCCCGAGGTACAGGGAGCCCTGAACCAGCTTTGGCCCGCTGCTGATACCACCGCCTTCACCCAGGATAGTTTGCTCCCCGGGGCAAACACCACTTCACCCAGAGACATTCTCCGGAGCAGAAAAGGGTCTTCACGCCTCATTTACAAAAGGGATCAGGGAGAAATCAGGGCAAAAGTCCTTAAGGGGTTCACGTCCACAAAACCTTGGACAATTTAATGCTCAGGAAAAGAACCACCCAGGCCGCTGAGGCTCACAGAAGATTGATGGTGGAAATGACAGTCATTTCTCAAGGGGCAGCAAGATTTACCTCCCAAGTTAGAGCCCGGGGAGTTCCATTTTCTCCCAGGAAAACACGGAAAACTAACAAGAACCGCCCACCTAGCAACTCCCAGCGAAGATTCTGGTTGGACAACCGTCAAGTCACTTCTGCAGCGCGGACAATTCCAATGTGCCAGGGTCGGGGGAGCGGCTGGGAGGGGGGAGGAACACCTGACAGGGACGACCCGTCACGGCGTGGCCACAGGTCCCAGAAACCCAACAGCCCACCTCCACCCGGGGAAACCAAGCACCCAAAACGAAAACTTGCTGACAATTGGCGAATGCCCAGGTTGCGGGCAACCTCGAATACCTTCCTCACACGTTTTCCCCCTGGCCAACCTCCCCCGCCCGCTCTAACTTTCTCCCTCCCTCCCCCTTCCCCTTTGCTCTCCCTCCAGTCCTATTTCTCCCCTCTTTACCCCTTCCCCTTCGCCTTTTCTACGCCCCACCCCTCTTTCTCTGGTCCTCCCTCCCCCTCCACACTCTTATACTTTTCCTACTCCGTAGCCAGTCTAGGGGTCTTCAGCCCTCTCGTCTTCTCCTCCCTCCCCCCCCCCCTTTCCATTCTTTCTTTTTTCTCCCTCTGTCCTCTCCATTCCTTTCTCATTCTCTCCTTTTTCTCCCTTCTTGTCCTCCTCTCTCTCTGTCTCTCTCTCTCTGTCTCTCTCTCTGCCTCTCTCTGTCTCTGTCTCTCTCTCTCTAATTCCTCATTTGTATTAATTAAAATCTCTATAAAACCCAGTTGACAGGGTATATTTAATATTTGGGAATTTTTTCCCTGGCGATCACCTTATATTTGATTTAAAACAAGACACTCTCTTGAAACCATTTTTTCTGAGGTCACAATTTAAGCCAACCACTCTTGTCTGCCACAGTTTATAACTGCCACTATTTTAATCATGACAATAGGAAGCAATGGTAGTATCTTCCCCTAATACTGATGTAAATGCAGGGGGAAAAGGTTTAGCCTGTATAGGCTATAGCATCTCAAATGGTGAGATGAGTAGCTCTCCTCTAGGCCTGCTTCTCAGATAAAATAGGGCCAGAGGGAGAATTTCAGGCCATTTTGAATGTGTCTCTGTGCATCATTTTCCAGGCATCATCTTAAGTTCTTTGTTCATCCTTTCCACTTAGCCTGAGCTCTGAGGATCATATGGAACATGGAATTTGGGAGTTTTTCCCAGTCAAGAATATATATGGTTTAGGAGAGAATCACTAAAATGACTTCCTGTATCTGAATCAATACGTGCTGGCAGTCCAAAGCAAAGAATAATTTCTTTTCAAAGTACCTTAGCAACAAAATGCACTGTGGCTTGGGACACAGGAAATGCTTCCAGCCATCTGGTTAGTTGCTCTACAATAACTAGACCAAATCTATAATATCCAGCCTTTGGCATGGTTATGAAATCTATCAGTAATTGTTCTTGTAAGGCAATAATAAGCTTTGTTTGTAGATATAGCAACATGATATATTTGACAACTCAGGAGAAATTGGTGAATTAGTTTTATGGGGACATTTTCTCTAACTCCTATATTCAATTTCTATCCAAGTATTAAAATTGTACTTCTTGGGTAACTACTGACAAAGTAGAGAGAATCTACTTTGCTTAACAATTGCAGCTATTATGAAGTGGAATGCTCAGTGTTCAAAGTTCTGAAAGAGAATTTTCTGTGTACTTCTCCAAAACTACTTCCGTTTCAGAGTCCAGATCAAAGTGTGGCAGATATTTCAGTTGTGATATTACTCAGACCAGAGGCAAAAAGAATCTTTGAGTATTTATATATTTTCAACATTCTGGTGACTGGTAAGAGAACCTATTTGGTTCACTATCCCACATATTTGATTTTCCATGGAGAATATTATATCTAAATAGATTATATAGAATTAGTTATTTAGTATTATATATGTAATATAAAAACTATATTATGAGGAAATTATGTTAATTAGATTACATTAAAATATTACATAGAAAGTTAATGTTACTCTGTACAAAGTAAATCCATACTCTTAACATTATTACAAATTTAAGTTACTTAAATAAATTTTCACTTACCACATTGTGTCAAATAATTTTCTCCTCGTTAATCTTCACTAAAGTCATCCAGCATTCACTTTATCTTTAATAAGTGTCTTTAGCAGTTTTTAAAGCTCTAACTAAATTGAAAGTGCGTTGTCGTTTGCTTTTCCTTCTGGTATTTGGAAAAAGGAAATCTGGAAATGATATCTTTCTAGTTTAAGCATTCTTCCTGATATTGTGCTTAGTAATTCTTATTTTTAAGTGACTTAATAATGGCAAGATAGATAACATTTTGGTGAAATATCTGAGTAAGAATGTGACTGAATATAATATAGGTTTTGTGATTCCAGGCACAATACTTAAACTCTGCCATAGTGTTCTCCTGAATAAGATGGAAATAAGTCTATACATAAGGTGACAGCCATGAGAGCTTGCTCTGATAGACCTGAAAAATGGTCAAAATTTGAAAATGCCCGACAACATATTGATGAAACACCCTCCCAGTTTATGGACAGACTTCTTGATGTAGGGAATACACATATGGACCTTGATTTATCCAGAGAAAGAGACATTAGACAAATACGTAGGCAATTTGTTAAGAATTGTTGTTCAGTAGTAAAAGACTACTTTAGAACTAGCTGTCCTAATTGGGACTCTATGGACCTCGAAGAAATGAGGAGAGTAGCAACCTATGTTTATAAAGGTCGTGTAAAAAGACCTGAGGAAGACGATACATCAGTGGAAGATTTAAAGAAAGAAATTGAAATGTTAAAGAGACAATTGAAAAATAAAGGAGAGACTATAGCCCCTTTGTGGGAATTCACAAATAAATCAGTAACTTGCCATTTCTGTGAGAAGAAGGGCCACAAAATGATGGAATGTAGAACCTTTCTTAAGATGATCGGAAGAAATACACAGTTCAATAACAGCTTTAGAAATAATAACTATAGAAATGATGATAATGGTCATAGAAACCAGAACAACTATAGAAATGATAATGGTCATAGAAACCAGAATTTTAGAAATTTAGAAATTATAATAATGATTATGGAAATAACTATAATGAATATAGAAAGAAGAACTTTAGAAACCAGAATTATAGAAATAGGAATTTGGAAAATAATGACAATGCTCCAAATGAAGAAAATTATAATGACCAACAATAATATATGAGAAATGGAGCTCATCCAATGCTAATACTCGAGGTGCTAATGACCCTCAGAGAGGTGCCCTTCAGGAGGGTGCCCAAGGAGCTTCCCAAATATATTGAAGGTGGTTCTTCTTGGACTCTATTGATTTTGTTGATATTAATTAACCTTTTTCCGTTTTTTCTCCACTCCAAATAGGATGAAAGGAGGAACCATAACTTAAAACTATGATTGGAACATTATGCACTGAGACACATTTAAAATGGCCTGAAATTCTACCTCTGGCCCTATTTTATCTTAGAAGCAGGCCTAGAGGAGACTTACACATCTCACCATTTGAGATGCTTTTTGGACATCCTCCTATACAGGCTAAACCTTTTCCCCCTGCTGTAGTCTCTCTCAGAGGGGAGAGAAGCCACAAGGTAGGAAGATGGAGACAGGATAGAAGTTTAGAGTCAAATTAGAGATATGAGGTGGTCAGAATGAGTCTTTATTAATTATCAATGAGCCACAGCCAAACTCTGATCAAAGGACTATTCCAAAGGCTTTTGCCAGTACAATACAGGTCAGAGAGATGAATAGAGAAAGATTAAAGATGGAGCTTGGCCAGAGGCCAAGGACAGCCATCAGCTAGCCTGAAAGAGAAGAGAGGGGAGAGAGCGGGGCGAGGCGGAGCTTGCTGGGCCATAAATACCATTTGCTACGTAGTACATAGGGATGACCCTCATTGGTCAATGACAAGGCATAGGTGTGGTTTCTCTTAACCAAGTGAGAACAAAGAAACTTGTTTTCCCGCCTAACCTGGGAGAAGCTGGGGTCAAGGGTCAGAGGCCTTCCCAGCCATGAGCAATACTGAGCATGCTCAAGACTGAGCATGTTCTCTTTAAAGGCAATCTGACTGCTACAATTCCCCCTTTTTGTTTTACACACAAATGAATAGTGTAATATCAAAATGTAACAACATTACAGCCTTAACAAATACAAACACTCTGGTGCATAATCATATTCTGATACAGAGATGAAAAACCCACCCTGATTGTATAACTTAGATATACCAATCAAGAGTGAACATCAGCATAAACTGATTCAGTGATCAATCTTAAAAAATTCCAAACTGATCTTTCTATCTGTCTGCATTTCAGGATCTATGCAACAGTCTTAGTAGATATAAAAATGTTAAGAAAATAATTTCCACGCTACTGATCCTGGTCTAATGAGGTAGAATTCTATGGCTCACATGACAGGTGCAATAATAAAGTTGGGGAACAGAGGAGGCCCACAAACACTGCACTCTCTCTGTTCGATTCTTCTGCCCATCCGAGCTGCAGTCTCGGGGCAAAAGCTGTTAACTCTTCGTCATCCTAAGACCAGCAAAGGAATCGGGGTTACGAATGAAAGTCCCTGTCCGGGCAGTACAAGACTCAATCACAGGGTCGGCTAGTCCTGTGACATCCTGTTTGGGGTAACGAAAAATGAAGAGTAACAAAAGAAGAGATGGACACTATATGCAGAAGTTGTCCGTCTTTTCAACAGTTAGCAAAATACTATCTCTGGAGATGAAGGATAAGTCCTTCCTTTCTCTCGTACTGATACTGCATCTTGGGGATCTTTCCGTGCTCACTGCCAGATGCCTGCCACATAGGAAACTGGTTGGTATCTTGATACCAAGGACATTCAGCGACTGAGGGTGTCAGTACGCCACGTCTCTGCATCTCCCAACCTCAAACATCCATTTCATATGGAAAGTGTATAATCGTGGCTGAGGCTGTCTGGTCCATAATGAAAGATTCATTATGATTCCCCTTACATGCAATCAGACATCACTCTCCAGTATGGTCATCTGAAAATTAACAATTGCTGTCATGTTCTCATGTTCACCGACTGTTAGGTGACTGTAATTCTAGAAATCTTTGCACCTTCATAATTCTGGATCAGAGCATTAACAGTACTTTCCTCGTACTTAAAAATTCTGGCCTTAATAGTGTAAAAGAAAAAAAATCAAGGTTGATCAATCAAGAGTGACTTTAAAAGTTTCCTCTAAAAATATAAATACTGATCTCTATAAGATTCCTCTCCCTTTTCTTTTTGTTTGTGTGTTGGGAGAGATCCTTTCAAAGAAAAACATCCTCTCTGAACAATTCTGGAGGATCATGTTATCACATGTCAAATGATCTTAGAAAATTGATCCTGGGAACCTGATCCCAAAATTAATACAAGATTCTAGACTTTTGGCTCACTGTCTATGTGGTATCTTTGAAACTGAGCCAATGTAAAATATCAGAACTTATATTCCCAATGATTCCTAATTCCTGATCTAAATAGATCAAAATTCGCCTTGTATATGAACATAATTTTGCACCATTACAGGCTTTGCAAAAAGCATTAATACAATAATCACAGTGCAATTTTTAACAAATACCAATATTCCCATACATTTTACATTCTCAATTGTAACTTAAATAACCATGATGGTGATAATGAAGTAATATTTCAAGTTTTGACTGCATATCCCTTATGTCTTCCTTATTTAAATCTCTGCTTGTATAAATAAACCCATCAATATGATAACCAAACCTATACCATTACCACTATTTGCAAAATTCTTTCCACCAAACCAATGTTTGGGTAAATAGAAGCTTAAGTTGTTTTCCATGTAAAAACAATTTCTACAGTTTCTTGTACCTATGGAATTTGACATAGCTTTTTCATTCCTAATTGTCAGTGAATAATATTCAATGTGCTTTTTCTACACGCTTATCTGTGCCTATTGTGTCATGTTTTTAATCCATACTCCAAAACAGTAAAACTTAGATTATACTTTGCCCTTGCTCCATGTTTTTGTGCAATAATAATTTTTTCCACCTAGGAGAGACAATGACTGCGCGTCCACAGAAATTGTCACACCTAGAGTCCTCAGTGTTTTCCTGAGGTCTTACTTCCATATACCAGAACGTCTTCCAGTATATGAAAGGGAAGCCAATAGATCCCGAATCCAGTGGCCATCTGAATTCTGGGATTGTTGGAGGAGAGCAAGACATTTTTCCTATTAAAATATTACCCACAAAGACAGGGTATCAGGAGTAATGATTAACAATGGTATTAACACTTAACTACATCTCTGGTAGTCAGCCCTTAATGTCCATCCTGGTATTGTCAGGAACATAATCTTTGCCTGGATGTCAATGATTTCTTACAATAACTCAGGTTCCTGATTAAAGATTTCCTAGTGTCTTTTCCCTGATCTCTCATCCTTTCTCGAGAGTAACATCAGTGTCATCTGTCCATTAACCTTGTCTGTGCATCATTTCCTGCTTAGCACCTCATTTTTGTTGTCAGAGGTATCAGATCTATGCTATGAATGAAAGTTTTCTATCTCCTACTTCTTTGGAGAATCATACCAAGGTCTATACCCTTGTTGATAACAGCATTTCTTACAATACAAGTGGTAGCTTTACAATGCATACAATATACATTTCTTTTGACAGTATCATATACAAAATACAGGGTATACATTAGCAGCTAGACAATTTGTAGCTAATTCATCTCAATCCCATAGCAAAGTCTTTGGAGTGTGGGACATATTTGGTGTCTTGTACAGACACAAGTGTGATTTAGTCCTTCTGAGTTAGCATACTTGATGTTGCTCTGGGTACCCCATCTCAATGGATGTCAGCATGACAAGTGTCCATCAGTGGCCTAATAGCAAATGTCTCTAATAGTGTAATGTCATTGTTCTGGAGTGATATTAGTCACCAAAGAAGTGTCCCTCCAGCGTGCCTGGATTGTGGCTGGCATGTAGATAGCTGATGCCATCACCTTCCGTCTGCTTCTCTTCCTGGTCTGTATCAGCTGGCATGAAGCATGACGTGGGAGACCAGATGTTTTCATTATCTGTGAACATATAAACAAGACCTCGACCCAACGTTATCATCCCCTTGGGTCCCTTACAGTCTTAATATCTTGATGATATTTAACCCACTTCAGGTATCTCACACAATGTGATCTTTATCATTACATTCAATACTGATTATTACAAAGCTTTAACTTATATTCCTTTTGGGGTGTAGAAGAGATAGATGATTAGTGATACCATATCCACCTCTTTTTTCTTATGAAAGTGGAAATGTCACAGCTTAACAAAATTGACTTCTAGATAAGTCTGATTCTAATAAAGACATGTTGTTTGCAAATATAATGTACCCTTTAAGACAATATTCATCATTACATTTTGGATAGCAATACCCTTTTTGTGCTGCAAGTGGACAGCATTCATTATACTGTCATAACATTCCCAATTATGCCCTTTTGATATTTGATCAAATTTGGCTAACATGGAACAATTCCAATAAAATGATTTCAAGTTATACATTGTACCAGTACCATTCAAAATTTTCAGGCATGTAATAAAGTCAGATCTTTTACCAAATACCCATATATTCCCAGAACAGAATATCTGTTAGTGACTCAATGATACTCTTCTGTAGTCAAATTGTTTCACATACAATTACATGTGTGTGTGGATAGTGTGTTAAACCTGCCTATAGGGCAATCATAGGCTTTACAATCCATGTGCTGCATTTCTGGTGTCCTGTGCCAGACACCTCTGCCATCTGTCCTTCTTCTGGGCAGATTGTCTTGCCATCAGATGCTCTTGATCATCTTCCATGGACTTCATGTATCTGAGAAAATAAAACAGAAAACCTCGACCCCAAATGAAAGCCTCATTGGGTCTTAGAGAGTTAGAAAGTGACAGAACATATATACTTTCAGTTTTTTGAACCTTGGGGCTCATGAATTCCCTTGAGCTCTTTTCACCATAGCTTGCATGTAAGCCATGAGCTATGCATTTCAGCCCTTGCATTGCTGTTAAAAGCCCTGCTATTCCAAGCTGTTTGGAATAGACAGTTGTGCACAGATATTTATGGAATCTGTAATCACTTTGCTTACTTCTTCATTTGAGCTTGAACCCTAAACCAGGAGAGTAAGTATCTCCCATCACTTTTCACAGTTCAACCTTTGTGCCAGGAGCATGCTGAAATGCATCTTTGCTCCAAAATATACATGGATATCCCTCAGGGGTGAAATTAATCCACAACAGTTTGCATTGATAAGCAATATCACCTGCTTGTTCAGGATATAGATGTACAATAGACTTTGCAAAGCAGCATGTATAGATGCTTAAATATTTGCTTTTTCAAACCCATAATCATAAAAATATCATACTATAAATCACTTATGATTTGACCCATGTGTGCTGGGATCTTAATCCCTTGTTTGCCTGCACCCAATTTTTTCTTTTTGAAAAAATTCACATTGTGCAGTTATTAAAATTATAGCATTGTCTTATGCTGTACAGTATGCACAGAATTATCAAACAGTTGCACAGAAGTTGTTATTTGTGAACTACTGCAATTAACTTCATAACTGAAAAGATCTTAATACTGTCACTAAAATCATTACTTTCATCTGCTAATTCTGCAAATCTTCACTGCAGAAATAAATCAAATTATGCCAGTAACCTTTGAATTTGCCTTATTATCATAGGTCTCTTTTCAATATCATGATCAGCTTCAATATCTGCAATTTGAATACATGATAGTAGTGCCTCTTTCAAATCCTTAATAAATCACTGTACTGAGTAACAGATTCCTTGATAACTTTAATAATTAACCACTGGTAAACAGATTGAATCCTCCTAACCATGCTTTTACCCTGCTGAGCATGTGTCTTAATTTTCCATATTAAAAGCTATTCTAGTTATAAATCATTTGCTTTCTGGATACAGGTATAGTAATATGCCCAGTAAAAAGTTTCTGAACTGCATACAGGCTGTTTGAATAAGCTCTGCTCAAGATTCATCCTGTTGCTTTATGTCCTGCTTAGAAAAGTGTTAATAATTCCTCCATGGTTAAAATTAGAAAGTCATAAATTCCTTTAAATCATAGTCCAATTCATGCTTATTATATCTTAGGATTAAATTTTTCTTCTAGCCAAATACAGCGTTTGTAATAAAAAAACTTGGAACCTCAGTTGCTCTGATGCCATCTTCCACGTGGCTCAAGCCATGTGGCCAGTAGAGAAAAAAATTCAAGCTGCTTCAGATTTAAACCCAAACCTTAAAAGTTTTCTGTTTGCACTTTAATTACCTTGTGATTTATACCAAAATTTCTCTACAGATAAAACATTTCTAGTCCTGATATTCTGTGGCATATAACAAAAGTCAGAGAAAGATATTTTAATTCTCTTTTTTAACTTCCTTTATCAAAAAATATAAGCAGACATTCCTTTATAATTTTGCCTATATCCAACCTAAATTAAAACGATTCAAATTCCCAGATCTCACTTCTCTGTGCTTTTTATCATTTGCAATCACCCAGGTAAAGCCTGCCTTTACCTGGCGGGACCTCAAACAAAAGAGTTCCTAGGACCTTTTTCAAATGCTAAATGAGTGTAGAGGCTTTCCTTTTTTTTTTTTTTAAAATCTTCTGCCTTTGGTTACAGGATGGCAATATCTTTTTACAACTTAGGCTGTTCTGAATTTAACCTAATTCAGGACTATTACCTTGATTCATTAATTTTGCTGAGACCTGTGGTTTTATTAGATCCCTTTTTCCAAGTAATTCTGACCCTTTAAGTGCCCTGCTTGAGTCAAAGCAATTACTTCTTGATAAGCCTTTTAAAAGCATCCCAGGAATGTGCCTGTGAAGATTAGCTTGCTCCTTGCTTCTGGTCTGCTAGCCTTTCCCACTGGGTGAATAGCAGCCTGGCTCTCTGAGCTTTTGTTTTAGGAGGCCAAAAATTTGACTTTGGACTTTCCTGATGAAATCTTAACTCCTGGTTTTTCTTTTCCCAGTTGCTCCTTTCGAAATCCACTATGCTCTAGCAACTGTTTGTTTCAGACTGAGATTTCTCAAGTTCTCAATGGCCCCTAGTGAGGGTTTTGCTAGGTCAAATTTTCTTTTTCCTTCCCCTCCCCCTCAGACCGCTCCTCAGGTGTTTCTTAACCTCCGGAGATCCAGGTCCGGGGATTGTGCTAGCAGGCCCAGGTGGGGGAGGGAAACAGCACTTCCCCCCACAGAGATAGTTTAAGAATCATGCTCTGAGGGACCGTGTGCTTTCCTCATCCTGATATATTTTCCAATACTTCCCTTCCTCCCCCGTCAACAACGACATTAAGAGTCGAGCAGGGTTCAGAGGAGTGACCCACCTCGAGCAGAGGAAGACTTACCGTTCTTGGCCAGAGGATCAGCAGAATTCCCCGAACTCCGGCACCCGCCTACTGTTTTCCCTCGGCTGTGTGAAATAAAAGGGTTGAATGCCACGAGAAAGTGCCAGGTGCAGGGTCCCTGTTCACGTTGGGCACCATTTGTAGTCTCTCTCAGAGGGGAGAGAAGCCACAAGGTAGGAAGATGGAGACAGGATAGAAGTTTAGAGTCAAATTAGAGATATGAGGTGGTCAGAATGAGTCTTTATTAATTATCAATGAGCCACAGCCAAACTCTGATCAAAGGACTATTCCAAAGGCTTTTACCAGTACAATACAGGTCAGAGAGATGAATAGAGAAAGATTAAAGATGGAGCATGGCCAGAGGCCAAGCTCCTGCAAGGACAGTCATCAGCTAGCCTGAAAGAGAAGAGAGGGGAGAGAGCGGGGCGAGGCGGAGCTTGCTGGGCCATAAATACCATTTGCTACGTAGTACATAGGGATGACCCTCATTGGTCAATGACAAGGCATAGGTGTGGTTTCTCTTAACCAAGTGAGAACAAAGAAACTTGTTTTCCCGCCTAACCTGGGAGAAGCTGGGGTCAAGGGTCAGAGGCCTTCCCAGCCATGAGCAATACTGAGCATGCTCAAGACTGAGCATGTTCTCTTTAAAGGCAATCTGACTGCTACACCTGCATATACCTCACTATTAGGGGGAGATACTACTATTGCTTCCTATATACAGGAGTTACAGCACAAGCTATGTGAACTTCATGAATCCAGAGCTGCAGTACAAGCCGGACCACTAGATTTTTCTCTGCATGACCTGAACCCAGGAGACAAAGTTTATAGTAAGAATTTCAAGGAACTGGAGCAACTCAGCCTTCATGGGAAGGACCATTCCAAATATTGTTAACTACTCCAACATCTATAAAGGTTGGAGAGAAGGACTCTTGGATTCATTGCTCACATGTGAAGAAAGCATCTTCTGCCGAGACCAATTGACTGACTGTACCCTATCATATGCATTGGAGATAATAATCCATAGACAAATGGATGATGTTTTTTGAGAACACATTGAATTACTGATTTTTTCCTTATTTTTAATTATTGCTTTTCTTTTTTTGATTAGAATATTTGATTTTTTCTCATTTCTTGTACTAAAGGTATATATAATTAATATTAATATTTTTTCTGCAGTAATACAAGTTAATACATATTCCTGCTATAATTTCAATGCATAACCAAAAGCTTTAAACTATGGGAACCTGCCATTTATTGATAAAATATTATGGGATGGTGATTAATGTATCTGATTCCAGAAAAAGGGATGAAAAACAAGGAGCACAGACTTAACTTGAAAAGTTCCAAAAAGAGGAGGAAATACTAATGTGAGACTCAAGGTTGCGACGCTTGACATATGTTAAGTCGTAGGACTTCCTTGTATCTACACTCTTTGTGAAGTACTCATACAAGTACAAAATTTGACTATCATGTTGGCTCCCTATATCCCTGAGATTGACAAAAAATTAGTTGTAGATAAGAGAGTGGGAGCCATAAAATGTGATAATTAAAATGTTTGGGAGCAAGGGAAATATATAACAATTATGACCGCTGAAATATGTTTTCTACTGTGTCTTGGTTTTATATAAATATAAGATGGTTGCCAGGGAATATATTCCCAATTTATGAATATGCCCAAGCCAACTGGGTTTTATAGAGAAATTTAATTTATAATATACTGATTAATCAATAGGAAAAGAGAGAAAGGAAGAAAGGAATAAGAATGAAGGGCCTGAAGCCAATAAGGCCTAGACCTCAGTCCTAAGAGATAAATCAGTCAGTTAGTTTTATCACTCACCCAAGATCTCTCTAGGTAAGGCTTCTCATGCCAACCTCAGGCTCCAACTTCAAGAGAGCCTCCTTTTCAAGAAATGTTTCCAGAGAATTCTCCTCCTGAGTTCTCCTTCCACAGCCTCCTTCAAGACTTCTCCAGGAGCTCTCCCTCCAGGACCTCTCTCCTCTCAGACCTCCTCCAGAGCATCAACTTCCTTCAGTCCTCAGACCCCACTATCTTTGAGCAAAAAATCTAAGTTCCCTCCCCTCAATTCTCACATCTAGCAATCACTGTTGATCTCTCCCCTGTGCCAATGGTGGCTCTAGCTTAACCCAGCACCACCCAGAGGTCTGCCCCTTTGCACATGTCTGTTGAAGGTCATATTCTCAAATAATTAAATCTTGATCTTTGCTGCAGCCCTTCCTAAATCCTGTTCCTCTGAGTAGGGTGGAGATTGTAGTTTCCAAGACCTGATTCTGTCATTCCAAGTATCTCTATTGTATCAATTCTAAAATCAATCATGACTCAAAGAACTTCCTGTTCTATGCTTAATCATAGGTCAAATAATCTTAAGTAGGGAGGAAAAGGATCCTCCCCTGCCAAGGAGTTTCATATTCCAATAGAGTTCTTACTATCAGTAGGAGATTTTTTCAAGTATGAAATTTCCCAATGGGGAAATTTCCAACATACATAAGTCTAAGAAATTTTAAGGTTTACAATACCCATCAAAACTGACTATATTCTTACAGGGGAAAGTATGGTCATTTAACACAACAGAAGAGTTCCAAGCATTCATGAATAAAAGACCAGACCTGAACAGAAAATTTGAAGTCCAACCACAGAACTCAAGAGAATCACCAAAAGGTAATTTTAAAAAAGGAGAAAAACAACAACAACAACAAAAAATTTTTTATGAGACTCAATAAGTTAAAATGATATGTATCCCTATAAGAAAAGAGGTCATTGGCAACTCTTAAAAACTGTTCCTATCACCTAAGGAGCTAGAAGAACTACACTCAGAGGATACAGTGACAAACTGTATAGGAAGAAAGGACAAGAAATAAATAGGTATATAGATATATGCATGCATAAATACATATACATGTGTATGTATATATATACATATATATACATGACTAAAGCTAAAAAACAAAAGAAGTTATAACTAAAAGAAATGGGAAAAGAAACAAATGGGGGTAAATTTATATGTCACAAAGAAGCTCATGGTGGGAGTGGGGAGAACATCGACACACTGGAAGGGTAAAGAGGTTGGAGATAGGAAATACTCACCTCTTATGTACTTTGAAACTGACCCAAAGAGGGAAGAACAATCCAATCCATTGGGGAAGAGAATAGATTTGTACCCTATAGGAGAGTAGAAGGGTAAAAAAAAAGACAGAGCAGGAAAAGGTAGAGAGGGGGAAAGAGGAGAGGAGTATGGCTAGAGGAAGGAGGGAGGGGACATGAGGGGTCGAAAATGGAAAGAAGAGAGAGAGAGGGAGAGAAATGGGAGGGCGGGGGCTGGAGGCAGGAGAAGGAGAGAGCAGCAGAAGCGGGCGAGACCAGGGAGAAAGTTGGGAGTCCGCCAAAGAGGCAGACGAGAGGGAAAAGAGAAAATGAGAAAAAGGGATAGATAAGGGAGGGGGGAAAATAATGCAAAGAGAGTTAAAGGAAGAGACGGGGAGAGTGGAGAGGATGAGAGCAGTGGGATGAAGAGACCCACACTGGATACAGAGTCGAACAAGTATAGGAGGCAGAGGTAAGGGAGCAGGAAGGGAGGAGCAGAGAAAGAGTGTGGATAGAAAAGGAGAAGAGAGAGGAGATGAAAGATGCGAAGGACAGAATAGAAAGAGGGGTGTGTGGGGGTGGGGTGGGCTGAAGGCAGAGAAATACCTCTAAAAGGAGGTGAAGAGATTGAGAGGAAGCCAAAAGGGAAATGTAGGAAGGTAATTGGGCCAGCCCAGGGAGGTTGTTGGAGCGGGCGGGGGAGGTTGGCGAGGGGAGGAAACGAGTCCGGAAGACATGTCAGGTTGCCCTCCACCAGGGCACTCGCTAATTGCAAGCACGTTCCTCCTTTTGCTCCTCGGTTTCCCCGGGTAGAGGTGGGGTGTAGGGGATCTCTGGCCTGCAGCCAACCCAGGCTCGTGGCGCCTCTCACCTCCCCATTCCCCCGTAACCCCCGCTGCTTACGACGTTGGAATTGTCCACTCTAGGGTCACTGACATGTCCCTTGTCCAATCAGAATCTTCGCTTGGCATTGCTAGGTGGGCGGTTCCTTTCAGTTCTTTTCTCCCCGTAGTCCTGGGAGAAAATTGAACTCCCTCTGATCCAACTTCCAATGTAAGCCTTTCAGCCCCTTGGAAAGCAACTCTGGCTTTGACACTATCGGTCTTTTGTGAGCACGTCTCCCTGAGCCTCAACTGCCTTCCATGGTTCTTTTCCTGAGCATCACGTACTTGATTTTGCAGACCCGAACCCTTTCATGACTTTTGCGCTCATTTGCCCCGAATCCCTTTTGTAGAAGAGGCTCGAAGACCCTTTTCCCTTCTGGAGAATGTCTCTGGATGAAGTCGTGTTTGCTTCTGGGTGAAGGCGGGGGTACTCAGCAGGGGGCCCATGGTGGTAGACTCGAGCGATGAAGAGACCTAGCTGGATGAAGAGTATAAAAAGTATAAGAGTGAGGTCAGGGAGGAGCAGAGAAAGAGGGTGGTTAGAAAAGGAGAGAAAGTTGGGAGGGACAGAATGGAAAGAGGGAGGGGTGGGGGAAGGGCAGAGAAATCCAGCTAGAAGGAGGTGAAGAGAATAAGAGGGAGCGAAACGGAAATGTTGGAGGGTAATTGGGCCAGCCCACAGAGGTTGTTAGAACGGGCTTGGGAGGTTGGAGAGGGGGAAAACGAGTCTGGAAGGCATGTCAGGTTGCCCGCCACCAGGGCACTCGCTAATTGCCAGCACGTTTCTCCTGTTAATCCTCGGTTTCCTAGGGTGGAGGTGTAGCGTTTTACATCTGGGGCCTGCAGCCACCTTCCCCACCCCCGCCCCTTTGTGGTCTCTCCCACGACCTCCCACCTCCCCGCCCCCCACAGCTTTCGCCTTTGGAAGACTCCTCTGTGCAGTTCATGGGCGTGTCTGTTGTCCAATCGGAATCTTTGTTTGGCGTTGCTATGGGGGCGGTTCCTTTTAGGTTCTCTGGGTTTTCAGAGGAGGAAATGTAACTCCCTTTGATCCAACTTCCAAGGTAAGTCCTTCAGCCCCTTAGAAAATGACTCCGTCTTCTTCACTATAGGTCTTTTGTGAGCCTGTATCTCTGAGCCTCAGTCCCTCTTGTGGTTCTTTTCCTGAGCAGTAATGTACTTGATTTTGTTGACTTGAACCCTTTCATGACTTTTGCCCTAACTCCACCCCACTCACCCCCCCACCCCCGGTCCTTCCTGTAAATGAGGCTGGAAGACCCCTTTCTCTTCCGGAGAATGGGTCTGGATGAATTTGTGTTTGCTCAGGTGAGAGAATTCTGGGTGGAGTCGGTCGTCCTGTGCTGTTTCGAGCAACCCTGTCCATTGCGAGGCTGTTTCCCGCATTTCTCCCATCCACGGAGAAGCCAGTGATTGCTGTCCCTTTGCTGATCATGGAGGTGTGATTGCTGTTCCCCCCTGAGAGTGTCAATAAAATACCGGCTCCGGTCAAATGGGAAGTGGAAAAATAGGTTGAGAGGGGTGAATAGAAAAGACAGAGGAAGGAAGGTAAGGAGGGGGATGGGGGGGGGAAGTGGTACACAGAGGGGAGAAAGGAAAGGAAGGAAAAGGCCGTGAGAGAGTATCAAAAAAAAGTGCATTGAAAGAGGAGAACCATCAGGAAATGGATGATAGATATAAGAGAGGGTGAGTAAAATTTGACCTCAGAAATGTTTCACTACAGTGTCTTGGGTTTAAAATCAAATATAAGGTGGTTGCCAGGGAAATATTCCCAATTATTCAAATACCCATGTCAATTGGGTTTTATAGAGATTTTAATTAACAATACAATGAGTAATCAAAGAAAGAGATAGAGAGTAAGAAAGGAATAAGTATGAAGGGCCTCAAAGCCAATATGGCATAGACCTGAGTCTTAAAAGAGAAATCAGACAGTTTTTTATAACTCATCATAATATCTGTCTAAGTAAGGATTTTTTTTAAACCCTTACCTTCTGTCTTGGAGTCAATACTGTGTATTGGCTCCAAGGCAGAAGAGTGGTAAGGGCTAGGCAATGGGGGTCAAGTGACTTGTCCAGGGTCACAAGGCTAGGAAGTGGCTGAGGCCAGATTTGAACCTAGGACCTCCCATCTCTAGGCCTGGCTCTCAATCCACTGAGCTACCCAGCTGCCCCCTAAGTAAGGATTCCTAATGACACCAGGCCAGCAGCATCTCAGCTGCTTTCACCAGCTCCCTCCTCCATCTGAATGTTTCAGAAGCACTCTCCTCAGAATGAGTCTCAGGCTTAGTTTAATTGGATTCTATCCTCCCTCCTGCATGAGTGGCTTGGTGTCCTGGAGGGACTCTGTCAGTGCCCTAAAGCATGAAGAAATGAATTAATCTCCTTTATATACTTCCCGTTCCACTTTATTTACCCTTTTGTATTAGATCTAAAAATAGAGCTAACTTAAGGGCTTTTGCCCTAAGTTTATTGCCAAATAGCCCCATATCAGAAAAATATATTGAACAAGCCATCAAAGAACTCCCTAAGAAATAATCCCCGTGACAGGATGAATTGATAAATGAATTCTATCAAATATTCAAAGAACCATGAATCCCAATTTTATATAATCTATTTGACAGAATGAGCAAAGAAGGACTTCTGCCAAATTCCTATTATGACACAAATATGGTCCTGATTCCAAAGTCAGGCAGGAAAAAACTGAAAAAAAAAACAACCAACAACTATAGATCAATCTCCTGAATGAACATAGATGCAAAAATCTTAACAAGAATACTAGCAAAAGGTGACCCTAGTTTATAAATCAAATCTTTTTCCTTCTTGAATAGCATATTCCAAGTCTTTGAATCCCTTAATGTAGAAGCTATTAGGTCCTGAGTGAACCTGATTGTAACTCCAGGGTCCTTGAGTGGTTTCCTCCTGGTCCTTGAAGTACTTTTCCTTGACTGGGTATCAATGTGATGAGGAATTACTTCCTAGTAGTTATCAGCTGGGAATTTAATTCTGAAGGCAATCTCTGAATGCTTTTCATTTCAATTTTGTTTTCTTGTTGAAGGATCTATTGGCAGGTATTTTAAATTTTTTTCATAATGAAATTAAAATACTAAATTTAAAAAATAATCTTTATTATGTCCTTCAGGTAATAAAATAATTCTGAGATTTTTTTTTCGCATAGATCTATTTTCCAGGTCAGTTGATTTTTTTAATATGATATTTGATTGGCCAGAGTCAAGATGGCACCGTCCAGGCAGTAAAAGATAAAAGGAAAGACCTCTGAAAACCCTTCCATACCAATAACAAACAAATGCTCCTATGGGATTGAAAATCAAACTGAAAGACAACACAGAGCCAAGGAAACCCCCTGCTGGTCTCAATTCAAAAGATATATCACCCAAAAGCTGGAATTCAAGGACATTTGGGTTTATGGTGAAGGCAGAAGGAAGATCCCAGGACCCCCCCACCCAGCACCAGAGCGCTAAGCCTCCAGAGGGAGCAGGAATGTCTGTGCAGGCAAAAGCACTGGCCTTGAGGGTGTACCTTGCAGGCAGGGCTATGGCATGCTCAGAGCATCAAACTCAGGTGGTGAGGAAGGAGCTGCAGAGGGAGCACAGAGCATGCGGACTCGTCAGAACGGCAGAGACCCCACATATTGCTCCGGCGTTCCTGGAAGTTTTGGCCTCGGGACAGAGCTACTACAACCCAACTGAACTTAATGCCATCAAAAGTCTTCAGAGCTCAGTGAAGCTAAAGCTCCAATACCCCTCCATCACAGACTCTTTGACTTTAATCCTATCAAAAGCCTCCGGAGGTCAGGGCAGCTGAAACTCAAAGCTCAAGTGTAAAAAAATAAATGAGTACTGGCTATGATACAGAAAAGAGGATCAGTGGGATAGATTTGGGGTAAATGACCTCAGCAAAACAGTCTATGATAAGCCCCAAATTCCCAGCTTTTGGGACCAAAACCCAGTATTTGATAAAACCTGCTGGGAAAATTGGAAGACAGTATGGGAGAGATTAGGCTTGGGTCAACATCTCACACCCTACACCAAGATAAACAGAATGGGTGAATGACCTGAAAAGAAAGAAGGAAACTCTTTCGAATATTTTCCTGCCTTGCTTCCTTAGCCATCTAAGCAGCCTCCTGTGTAACTTCGTGTAATGAATGATCATCTTGACTTCCTTTCAGGATGGCGGCTTAGAGAAAGCTAAAGTTCAGATCTCCAGAAACCCTTCCCTACCGAACTCAAACTATATGCTCCTAGGGCACAGATATTCAAAAGGAACAACAGCATAGACCCCGGGAATCCTCCTCCTGGAACTGGATCAAAAGGTCTGGCCCCCCAAAAGCCAGAACCCGAGATCACTCGGACCTAAGGGGTAGGCAGAAGAAAGGTCCCAGGACCCATCCCCCCCAACCCAGAGCTCTGAGTCCCAGGCAGCAGAGGGAACCTCAGAGCCTCAGGGCCGGCTATTCTGAAGACTGCTTCCTGAAAACAACCTGACTCAGACGAGAGGGCATCCAACACAGACAGCAGGGAAATAGAGAGAGAGGGGAATGGGGGGAAGCTTTAACCCCCTGGCTGGGTCCTTCCATCCAAGTGTCAGGGAAGGTCCCTGCCTCAGGGCATACTCAGTTCAACCCAGGGAAAGCTAATCCTCTCAAGAGCCCTCAGAGCTCCTGGAAGCTGCGGCCCCTCCCCCCTCAGAGTGCTGGCTCTTCTGGCCGGCTAAGGCACAGAAACAAACACCCTGCGGAAAGGGCCAAGCCAGGCTCAGAGCCTGGAAGTAAGGCAACTGAGAAGCATCGGGAGGTAACTGCAGAGGGCAGTAACTTGGAAACACCAGAAATTCCTGGCTTCCCTGGGAAGACAGAACAACAACTGCATAGAACAGACAATCAGCCTGAGGCGAAAACCTCTGAACACCAGACAGAGATAAGAAAAGCTAGCCCTCCCCACTCAGATAGAGATGGCAAACTCCACAGAAGCACAAAAGCCCCAAAATTCCAATCAAAACAACAAAAAGGGGGCGACTTTGGACACATTTTATGGAGAAAAAATACAAAATATAGAAGTGGAAACACAAGCAAATGCTCTGAAACCTTCCAAAGAAAATAGAAACTCGCCACACACCCATGAAGAATTTGATTCGGAAAGGATCAAACAGATGGAAGCCTTCTGGGAGGAAAAGTGGGAAATAATGCAAAAGAAATTCACGCATCTACAAAACCAGTTTGACCAAAGTGAAAAGGAAAACCAGGCTTTAAAGGTCAGAATTAGGCAACTCGAAGACAACGAGCAAGAACTGATAAAGCAAAGCCAAAAGACCAAGAAATTAGAAGAGAACATAAAATATCTCACTGACAACATCATAGACTTGGAAAATAGAGGGAGAGGAGACAATTTAAGAATAATTGGACTACCAGAAATGACAGAAATAAACAGCAAACTCGATATCGTAATACAAGATATAATCAAAGAAAATTACCCAGAGATCCTAGAAGAAGAGGGCAATACAGGCAATGAAAGAGTTCACAGAACACCCTCTACACTAAATCCCCCAAAGACAACTCCCAGGAATGGAATGGCCAAGTTCCAATGTTTTCCAGCAAAAGAAAACTTATAGGAAGCCAGAAAAAGACAATTTAGATATAAAGGAATGCCAATCCCAGGGTCACTGAACAAGACCTTGCAAGTTCCACTCTGAATGAACTTAAGGCATGGAACATGATTTTCAGAAAGGCAAGAGAGCTGGGCCTTCAACCAAGAATCAGCTATCCATCAAAACTGACTATATACTTCCAAGGGAAAGTACGGGCATTCAACAAAATAGATGATTTCCAAGTTTTTGCAAAGAAAAGACCAGAGCTCTGTGGAAACTTCGATATCAAAAAGCAAAGAGCCTGGAATACCTTAAAAGGGAAATATGAAGGAAAGGGAAAAGGTGAAAAATATTATCTTTTTCTTTTACTCAAACTCTCTTCTATAAGGATTACATTTATATCAATCTATGTATACCAACATGTGGGGAAAATGTAAATTGGGGGAAAAGAAAGACCAAATAGAATAATCTTTCTCACACAAAGATTCACACGGGAGGGGAGGGGAAGAAAACTCCTATGAGAAGGAGAGGAAGAGAGTTTTTACTTAAACCTTACACTCAGGGAAACCAACTCTGAGAGGGAAGAACATCCAGATCCACTGGGATCTTGAATTCTATGTTACACAACAAGGGAAGGGAGAAGGGAAAACCAATGGGGTAGGGGGAAGGGAACAGGAAACAGGGAGGGAAGAATAAGGGGGAAGGGGAGGGAACAAAAAGGGAGGGACTAGATAGGGAAACATATCAAGGGAGGGGACAAGGGGGACTGATTTAAAGTAAATCACTGGACTAAAAGGTAGAGCTGAAGAAGAAAGGTTAGAATTAGGGAAGAATATCAAAATACCAGGGAGTCCACAAGTGACAGTCATAACATAATATTTTCAAATAATTAAATCTTTGCTCCTTTGCTACAGCCCTTTCTAAATCCTGTTAACCTGAGTAGGGTAGAGATTGGAATAATTAAATTTTGTTCTAGGCTGGGGCCCTTACTCAATCCTGTTAGGACTGAATAGGGTGGAGATTGATTCCAAGTATCTCCATTGTATCAATTCTAAAATCAATCATGACTCAAAGAAATTCCTGTTCTATGCTTAAGCATAGGTCAAAGTCCTTTCCATTGTTCAGCAAAGGGTTTCTGTCCTAAAGTAATCTTAAGAAGGGAAGGAGAAGGAACCTCCCATGCCAATGGGATTCACATTCCAATAGTCAAGACCCACTATCAATAGGAAATTGTTCAAGTATGAAATTTCCCAATGGTGAAATTTCCAACATTTATAAGTCTAAGAAATTTTGAGGTTTACAGTCCCCCCGATGATCATTGGGAGACTAGTCTCCCCATTGATCATTTAACATAATCATTTTGTAGTTCTAAATTCACTTCTATCTAAAGATATACACAATATTCAATTTTCTAGGAGAAATTAGAATAGTGAGAGAGGAAATAGAAAAGAAAAGAAAGCAAAACCAATGTTTGCTAGGCGCATTGACTGAAAGCCAAATTAGGGGCAGTCCCTTTTGGCATAAATGTGTACAGTTACAATAAATGTTCAATCAAAAGTTCAGTCCAATCAATCACATCCAAAGTTCATTCTTGATCTTCTTGATGAAGTGTAGGTTTTCGGCATCTTTCTGCAACAGTTCATTCTCTGGATATAAGTTTCAAGCTTCTTTCTTGAAGATCTTTTCTTGAACAAAATCAAAATCTTTGAATTTTTTTTATATAAAAGTAAAATCTTAAACAAAATTCTTGGATTTTTATAAAAATACAATCTCATACAAAAAAATTCAAAAATTCTTAGATTTTAAATTAAAATACAATCCCCCCTGAAGTAAGTATTTTAAAAAAATATATCAAGTTTTAGCTCAGAATGCAATGTTCAGTTATGGGGGTGTATGTGTCAATTATCAAAAAAATAGAAAAATAATCTAAAACATAAGAAAAATTCAAAATAGACCTTGTATAAGTCCAGTTTAAAGTAATTTCTATCCCAGAAGTATGTAGGACAGAATGCAGTAATATTTCACTTAGCCATTTGTAGCCAAGACAACAGGAAGTTGCCATAATATAAGAAGGAAAGAATTAGAATTCTATTTTGATGGGGAAATGTCATTCCCTTGTCTGATTTTTTCCTCAGTGATATAGGGAGCCAGCATGATAGTCAAGCTTTGTACTTGTTTAAGTACTTCGAAAAGAGTGTAGATACAAGGAAGTCCTACGACTTAAACATAAGTTAAGCATCGCAACCTCGAGTCTCACTTTAATATTTCTTGTGTGTTCTATTGGCACTATTCAGGTTTAGTCTGTGCTCCTTGTTTTTTTTTTAAATTTTATAGTATTTTATTTGATCATTTCCATGCATTTTTCATGAAAATCAAAGATCATTTTCTTTTCCTCCCTCCCACCCCCTGTGGCCGACGTGTGATTCCACTGGTATCATATGTGTTCTTGACTTGAACCCATTGCCATGTTGTTAGTATTTGCATCAGAGTGTTCGCTCCAAGTCTTTCCTCTGTCATGTCCCCTCAGCCATTGTAGTCAGGCAGTTGCTTTTCCTTGGTGTTTCTATTCCCTCAGTTTGTCCTCTGCATTTGGATAGTGTTTTTTTCTCCTTGATCCCTGCAGATTGTGCAGGGACATTACACCACCACTAATGGAGAAGTCCATTACCTTCTATGATACCACAGTGTGTTTGTCTCTGTGTACAATGTTCTCCTGGTTCTGCTCCTCTCGCTCTGCATCACTTCCTGGAGGTTGTTCCAGTCTCCATGGAACTCCTCCACTTTATTATTCCTTTTTGCACAATAGTATTCCATCACCAACATATACCACAATTTGTTCAGCCATTCCCCAATTGATGGGCATCCCCTCATTTTCCAATTTTTGGCCACCACAAAGAGCGCAGCTATGAATATTTTTGTACAAGTCTTTTTGTCCATTATTTCTTTGGGGTACAAACCCAGCAGTGCTATGGCTGGATCAAAGGGTAGACATTCTTTTATCACCCTTTGTGCATAGTTCCAAATTGCCCTCCAGAATGGCTGGATCAGTTCACAACTCCACCAGCAATGAATTAATGTCCCTACTTTACCACATCCCCTCCAGCATTCATTACTTTCCATAACTGTCATGTTAGCCAATCTGCTAGGTGTGAGGTGATACCTCAGAGTTGTTTTGATTTGCATCTCTCTGATTATAAGAGATGTGGATGTGCTCCTTGTTTTTATCCCTTTTCCTGGAATCAGACACAAACATTAATCACAGTCCTATAATATTTTATCAATAAATGGCAGGTTCCCATAGTTTAAAGCTTTTAGGCATATATTGATATTATAGCAAGAGTATATATATTAACTTGTATTACTGCAGGGAAAAATAATATTAGTATTAATTATGTGTACCTTCAGTACAAAAAATGAGAAAAAAATCAAATATTCTGATCAAAAAATAAAAGAAAAGAAATAAGAAAAAATCAGTAATTCAATATATTCTTGAAAAAAAACAGCCTCCATTTGTCTATGGATTATTATCTCCAATTCATATGATAAGATAGAGTCACAATTCATATGATAGGATAGAGTCAATCAGTCTCAGCAGAAGATGCTTTCATCACAGGTGAGCAGTGAATCCAAGAGTCTCTTTCTCCAATCTTTATAGATGTTGGAGTAGTTAATAATATTTGGAATGGTCCTTCCCATGAAGGTTGAGTTGCTCCAGTTCACTTGAAATTCTTGATATAAACTTTATCTCCTGGGTTCAGGTCATGCAGAGAAAAGTCTAATGGTCCGGCTTGTACTGCAGCTCCGGATTCATGAAGTTCACGTAGTTTGTGCTGTAACTCCTGTTTATAGGAAGCAATAGTAATATCTCCCCCTAATAGTGATGTATAAGCCGGGGAGAAAGGCTTAGCCTGTATAGGCGGATGTCCAAAAAGCATCACAAATGGTGAAATATGTAAGTCTCCTCTAGGCCTGCTTCTAAGATAAAATAGGGCCAGAGGGAGAATTTCAGGCCATTTTAAATGGGTCTCAGTGCATAATTTGCAATCATAGTCTTAAGTTCTTTATTCATCCTCTCCACTTGGCCTGAGCTCTGGGGGTGATATGGAACATGGAATTTTGGAGTTATCCCCAAGCAAGAATATATTTGATTTAAGACAGAATCGGTAAAATGACTCCCTCTATCGGAGTCAATACGTGCTGGTAGGCCAAAACGAGGAATAATTTCTTTTAAAAGTATCTTTGCAACAAAATCTGCTGTGGCTCGGGGCGTAGGAAATGCTTCCGGCCATCTGGTTAGTTGATCTACAATTACTAGACAAAATTTATAACGTCCAGCCTTTGGCATTGTTATGAAATCTATCTGTAGATGTTCGAAAGGTGTGTAAGCCAGAGGACGTCCCCCAAAGGCTTTTCCACGATATGCATGTTGGTTATATGCCTGGCAAATAGGGCAGGCTGAACATACTTTAGAGGCTACAGTAGTTATACCAGGGGCTATCCATACTCTCTTGACAGAGTCCATGATGCCCTGGGTGCCAAAATGACCATTTTTATGAATAGATTGTGGCAAATTTGGTTATAGAAACTTCAAGGGAGCAGGGGTTTTCCTTCAGATGACACCCATACTCCATTAATTTGTTTTGCTTTAAATTTTTGTTTCCATTTTTCCACTTCCTTTTCATAATAGGAAAGTGATAAATTTAAATTATCAGTGGTTGTTAATGTTAAAATTAATCCAGGTCCTTCTATGGCTGCTAGTTTTGCAGCAGCATCTGCTCGGTCATTTCCTCTAGAGACAGGGTCAGAGCCAACTGTATGGGCAGAGCAGTGAACTACAGCTAGGGCTTTAGGCAGTTTGAGAGCAGAAAGAACTTCATTAATAATTTCTGCATTAGCTATGGATTTTCCAGCTGAGGTTAAAAATCCTCTTTGGAGCCATAACATCCCAACTGAGTGACAAATGCCGAAAGCATATCTAGAATCCGTATAAATTGTTGCCTTTTTATCCTTGGCAATTATACAAGCTTGTTTTAGAGCTATGAGTTCTGCTCCTTGAGCGCTAATGTTAGAAGGTAGTGAAGCTGACCATTCAGTGGCAAATTCTGAGACTACGGCAGCTCCAGTGTAACGTATGCCATCCCTCATAAAAGAGGAACCATCGGTAAATAAAATCAGATCTGCATTGTCTAAGGGAGTGTCCAAGAGATTGTCTCGAGGCTTTTCTGCCATGGACACTAATGTTTCACAGTTATGTAATGGTTCTCCTGAAGTAGGTAAATCTGGAAGCAAGGTGGCAGGGTTAAGAGTTGAACAGCGTTTCAAGGTAATATTTTCACTATTTAATAAGGTTATTTCATACCTTGTAATTCTCTGATCCGAGAATGCCTGTGTTCTATGTTTTATCAACAATGCTTCAATCTCATGTGGGCACATTATTGTTAATGGACATCCCAATACTAAATCAATGGTTTTTGTTACTAGTAAGGCTGTAGCAGCTACTCCTCTAAGGCATGGTGGTGCTCCTGCTGCTACTGGGTCTAGTTGGGCAGAATAATAAGCAACTGGACGCTGAGAACGTCCCAAAGTCTGAGTTAACACACCAGAGGCTACTCCTCTTCGCTCATGCACATATAAAGTAAATGGCTTGTTGTAATCTGGGATGCCTAGAGCAGGGGCAGACATGATAGCCTTTTTGAGATCTGATAGAGCTGACAAGTGTTCAGGCTCTAATTTGAGGGGTTCAGGAACCGAATCCTTTGTTAATGCTATAAGGGGTTTAGTGATTTCCCCATAGCAAGGAATCCATTGTCTACAAAACCCTGTTGCTCCTAAAATTGCTCTCAGCTGTTTCTTAGTGGTAGGAGCACTCAATTTTTGAAAGTTCTCAATTCGTTTTGGAGAAATATAACGAGGACCCGCAGTCAAGATGAGTCCCAAATATTCTACTTTTTGGAGACACCATTGAACTTTATCCTTAGAGATTTTATGTCTTCTTTTGTGCAATTCCAAAAGAAGGTGTTTGCTATCTTCTTGACATGTTTTTGCATCTGTTGAAGCCAAGAGTAGGTCATCTACATATTTGATTAATTTGCTATTTTTAAATGTTATATTGTCTGTGTCTTGGCTCAAAATTTGCTCAAATGAGCTCGGACTTTTGACATAACCCTGTGGCAGCCGACACCAGGTATATTGTGATCCCTTCCAGGTGAAAGCAAAAATATGCCTGGAGTTTTCATGTATTGGTATGGAAAAGAAAGCTGAACACAAGTCTACTACTGTAAAGTATGTAGCTGTGCTAGGAATCGATGAAATAATAGTATGTATGTTAGAAACTACAGAATGTCTCTTTATAACGTGATTATTCACTGCCCTTAGATCCTGTACAAATCTATAGATGTGCTTGCCATCGGGCCCTTTTTTTGGTTTTTTAATTGGCAGGATGGGCGTGTTGTATTCAGATTTGCAAGGGATTATTATTCCCTGTTCTATTAATGAGTTAATAACTGGTGTAATACCCTCAATTGCCTCCTTTGAGAGGGGATACTGAGGGATAGAAGGAGGTGGGCTAGATTTAGTTTTTATCTGCACAGGAACAGCAGATTTAAGTAAGCCTACATCGGAAGAAGATGTGGCCCAAAGAGACTCAGGTATATCTTTAGGTATTTCAAAAATGGAAGGCTCTTTTGCCTCCTGGTTTTCCGAGAGAAGTACAGAGAGTAAATTTAAAGATTCCTCTGGTACTTCTAATTATAATGAGCCATCTGGGGAGCAGGTTATTGTGGCTCTGAGTTTGCATAGAAGGTCCCTCCCCAGCAAATTTAAAGGGGAGTCAGGCATCAAAAGGAAGGAGTGTTGTACCTCTAGGGGTCCTACAGACACCATTCTAGGAGGAAGTCTTTTAACTCTTTGGGTTATTCCTGATACTCCCATTACATTCTCTGAGCCAATAGAATAACATTGTAAATCAGGTGTTCTCTTTAATACAGACCAGGAAGCTCCGGTGTCTAATAGACAATCATAATAGGTGTTACCCACCTTTAAGGTAACATGGGGTTCATTAGTATGGGGAGGGCAGTGGATAGGGACAACGGGTAGTAGGACATCAGGGTCCGGGAAATCAAAGGTTATATCCTCTGATTCCTGTGCCCCAGCCCCCCCCCCGACACCATCATTGTGTTTGGGATATTCCTTGGGCACCCCCCTGAAGGGCACCTCTCTGAGGGTCATTAGTACCTCGAGTATTTTTTGGACGAGCTCCATTTCTCATATATTGTTGTTGTTCATTATCATTATAATTTTCTTTAATTGGAACATTGTCATTAATTTCCCAATTCCTATTTCTATAATTCTGGTTTCTAAAGTTCTTATTTCTATATTCATTATAGTTATTTCCATAGTCATTATTATTATTTCTAGAATTCTGGTTTCTATAACCATTATCATCATTTCTATAGTTATTATTTCTAAAACTATTATTAAACTGTGTATTCCTTCCAAACATCTTAAGAAAGGTTCTACAATCCATCATATTGTGGCCCTTCTTCCCACAGAAGTGGCAAGTAATGGATTGATAATTGGATTTCTGGAGAGGGGCAATTGTCGTTGGTTCATTATCATGCCCACTTTCTAATTTAGTTATCCTATCTATTAAATATCTTATTTTTTTCTTCATTTCCTCCATGTCATCATTATTTTCTTCCTCCTTTTCTTTGTTTCCCTTTAAAACATATATAGCTGTTTTTCGCAATTCTTCAAGGTCCATATCTGACCATCTTGGGCATTGTGTTCTAAAATAATTCTTAATTGCTTTGCAAGAATTGTTTACAAAGATTCTTCTAACTTGTCTTAAACTACTCTCTTTAGTTAAGTCCCAATCTAAGTATCTGTCCCCAAACTCGATAATTCTGTCCATAAATCTGGAGGGTGTTTCGTCTTCCTTTTGCTTAATTTTTTCCAGTTCCATCCACTTATCTGTACTGTCTGCACATTCCTTCATGGCCGTGAGGATGGCCTCTATACAACGGTATAGTTGTAGATAATCCTCAGGATTGTTATAGTCCCATTCGGGATCCTGAGATGGCCAATGTGCTGCATTACACCCCCGGGTTTTGTTGACATGAGCAATTATTTTATTTTTTTCACGTTCACTTAAAAAAGCCTGTAGTAAGCTCTCAACGTCCTTGTAAGATGGATTATACTGAAAAAATATGTCTCCCATCTTTTTTGTTACTAGAAAAGGATCTTGTTCATATGTGGGGATATTTCGTGTAAATTCATTTATTTCTTGGGGAGTAAACGGTATCCTATGTCTTAAAGTCACCACATCCCCATTCCGTCCTATTTCAGGTACTTCTCTTAGAGGAAACAGGCCTCTAGTTGAATTTTGCACCTGTGGGTCAGTTTGACAAGGACAGGTTTCTCTAGGAGGACAAGATCTCCCTTGCATTGGAATTTGGTTTTCTGTAGGAGAAGGAACATGAGAAGCTGGGATTCTGCATCTGACTCCAACAATCCTTTCTCTGAAAGTGAATGAAATTTTTTGTCATAAATCCTTCAGAATTATCCTAGATTTTGTGTTGCTAGAGTCTTTCACAAAGTTGGTCATCCCATAATATTGCTCTTGCTGTGTACAACGTTCTCTTGTTCTGCTTGTTTCACTTGCGTCTGTTCATATAGATCTTTACTACTTTTTAAAAAATCATCCTCTGCATCATTTCTTATTGTGCAATAGTATTCCATCACCAACGTGTAGCATAATTTGTGCTCCCCTTTTGACATCCTTTAAATTTTCTATTCTTTGCCACCACAAAATGGGCCAATATAAATATTTTCATATGTAAAGATGAATTTAGATTTGTGACTTTAAATCTAGATTTAAATGGTCGCCAAATAAAATTCCCAAGTCAGTCTGGAAATTTATGGTAATTTAATTAAGATAGAGGAAAAGAATTTAAGGAGAAGAGAGAGGGAGAGGAAAAAGAGTTAATTTAAACTGCTCCAGCTCAGGCTGAACAAGGCAGGAGTTAAATGCCTTGACCAAAGGGGCCTCCCTGAGCCCAAGGGAAAAGGAAGTCAGTCTTATCATTCACCAGGAGACCGTCTCAAGGAAGCTGTCTGAGTGAGCTCCTCCAGGCTGAGTTCCGGGATAGAACTGGCACCCAGGTTGCTCACAGGAAGTGATCAGCCAGATTCAACTTTCTGGGGAAAGAGGTTTTGAGAGACAAAAAAATCCCAAATATATATATACTTTTCACCCTTGTGTCTCCACCTCTAAATTTTCACATCTACTAATCACATCAAAGGCTTTCTCCAGGACTACCCATACTTTTAGTTCTCACCTTCTTTGATTAGTTTATATCTTTTGAGATACTTCACACTTCTTTGTTAAGTTCACCTTTTATTAGTTACTTGACCTTTTTGTGGTTAATTTCGCCTTTATAGTTACTTAACACCTTTTTGTATTAAGGTCTAAAAATAGACTTAGCGTAAAGTTCTAGCTTCACTATAATGTGAGAACTAAGTACCTTCATTGTTCAATTAGGAGATTACAACTTTATCTTCTCCTAAAGTATATCTAAGTAGGTTGGAGTAATGTAAAGTACTACAAGACATTCCTGATTCTGTTAAAGAGAGTGTCTTCATTGTTACAATCAGGAGATGGCTAAATCAAATCTTCTAAAGTACAGTCTGAGTAGGGTGGAGAAGTTTTAAAATTCACAGTCCAAGAAGGTCCTTTCCCCTTTTTTATGATCTCTTTGGGATAAAGACCCAGTAATGATATTACTGGGTCAAAGGTTAGGCCCAGTTTTATAGTTCTTTAAGCATAGTTCTAAATTATTCCCCAGAATTGTTGGATCATTTTACAAGTTCACCACAATGCAATGGTGTCCTAGTTTTGCCAACATTTATCTACTATTTCTCATGTCTTTTACTACTTCAGATATGTTCTTAAATTATCTCTTGTTAATTATAAAGAAATTCTGACCCTTCATCAGGAATGTCACTGCAATCTATTAATTAAGAGAGAATAGTAGCAAAATAGGAGAAGCTAGATCACCCTAAAATAGACCAAAAGCTCCTTAGTCTGTAAAGTGAATATGTTTCTGAAAGAGCAAGATCTGATCATCTTTGTTACAGAGAACTCTTCTGAAGTTTGAGATTCTTATCAGGATTTTACAAATGTACTTGCCAGGATGGCCAGGAGAGGTGGGGGTCTGGGCTGGACATTTTGGCATATCTGGACCAGATCCTTTTTACAGCAACACCAGATGCTATGTGGAAAATGCCCAGACATTTTAGGATTAGCTTGTCATCTCCAGATGTCCAGGTATTGTTCAAGGAATATGTCATTAGAAATGTGTAATAGAAGCTCAGAAAGCAAATGCAAGTTCTCCTTTTCCTTTCCACATTCTTAAATCTATTTCCAGGTTAGATATTTTTCCTAAGATAGTTCACATTTTTAGGCTTTTCACCCAGTCTTTTGGCTTTGAGGGTTTTTTCCCTGGAGAAAACTGAATAATTTATTCCAAAATGAGATAGAAATTTGGTTTTAAATTCTTCAGAAAATGCAGTTCTAACACCGTGAGTATACATATTTCTTCAGAACACAATCTCATGGAAATTAGCAAAACTATCTATTCATCTTGCTATAGGAGTCTTAAATAATGTGGCAAGTGGTGAAGGAAGGAGAGGAATTCTTCAAGTTCTGACACATAATGGGGAAGAGAAAAAGAATGTCATTAAAATTAAATTTTTCTGCTTCAGAAGAGACCACATGCTTTGGGTGAATTTGGCACATCCTGTGGTTAAAGAAGGCACAAAATTTGGCAGTAGAATGTAATAGAAGAAAATACTGAACTTAAAAACAAGGTGAAAATTCAAATATATTCAATGTATTTTCAAATATATATTTGAAGTTTAAGTCTTTAAAGCACCTGGTATTCCTTGTATTAAGAGGTACTTTGATACATAAAAGATTGCTTTAATGACAGAGAATTGCTGATGTCATCATCTTCTTTGGTATTTGTTTTTTTGGTACCTAATTTTTTTTTTAAATTATAGCTGGATAAAAGAAAGGTTTGAGTTCAACCATAATAGTAGTGGGTACAAAGAGACAATAGTAAGTAGTAAAGGATATGAGCATGGGTGATAACACCTTTTTGGGATCTTTGATGATGTTTAAGCAGGAGAAAACCACACCAATAATCCCCCAGAACACTTGTCATAATGATACGGTCTGGGTATGTATGTCATGGCTGCAACTGTCTGTCCTTCCCTACCCAAGCTCCATCCACTACACTTACTGTAGACCAAATAAGAAGTGTCTTGTTTTATCATGGAGTTATTATTTCACATTTGCACATTTCTTTTTTTTTAATTATATAGTATTGTATTTTATCATTTCCATGCATATTTCATTAAAGTCAAAGATCATTTTCTTTTCCTCCCTCCCACCCCCCCCCCCCCCCGTGGCCGACTAGTGATTACACTGGTATCATATGTGTTCTTGACTCGAACCCATTGCCATGTTGTTAGTATTTGCATCAGAGTGTTCGCTCAGAGTCTTTCCTCTGTCATGTCCCCTCAGCCATTGTAGTCAGGCAGTTGCTTTTCCTCGGTGTTTCTACATCCTCAGTTTGTCCTCTGCTTATGGATAGTGTTTTTTTCTCCTTGATCCCTGCAGATTGTGCAGGGGCATTACACTGCCACCAATGGCAGTGTAATGGTTTATCGTATACTATCGTATACTATCTTTCTCATATAAAGATACACATTGGAAGGGGAGGGGAAGAACTCTCATATGAGAAGGAGAGGAAGAGAGCGTGAAGTGGAATTACTTAAACCTTACTCTCAGTGAAATCAAATCTGAGAGGGAAGAACATCTAGATCCAGTGGGATCCTGAATTCTATCTTATCCATTAGGGCAAGAAAGAAAGGAAAATCAGGGAGGGGGAGGGAGGAGGGAGTAGAAAAAGGGAGGGAAGGAGGGGGGGAGAAGGGAATATAAAGAGGGAAGGGCTACAAAGGGAAGCATCTCAAAGGAGGGGACTAGGGGGACTGACCTAAAGTAAATCACTGGTTCAAAAGGAGAAAGCTAAAGAAGAAAGGTCAGAACTAGGGGAAGATATCAAAATGCCAGCGAATCCACAAATAACAATCATAACTTTGAACGTGAATGGGATGAACTCGCCCATAAAACGTAGACAAAGAGCAGATTGGATTAGAACCCAAAACCCTACCATATGTTGTCTTCAAGAAACACATATGAGACGGGTTGACACTCACAAGGTTAGAATTAAAGGTTGGAGTAAAATTGGTTGGATACAGAATAAACCGGCATAAGGTGTTACGTTTTACATCTGGGGCCTGCAGCCACCGTCTCCACCCCCGCCCCTTTGTGGCCCCTCCCAGGAACTCCCCCTTCCCTGCCCCCCACGGCTTTCGCCTTTGGAACAGTCCACTGTGCAGTTCATGGGCGTGTCCGTTGTCCAATCGGAATCTTTGTTTGGCGTTGCTACGGGGGCGGTTCCTTTTAGAGTCTCTGGGTTTTCCGAGGAGGAAATGTAACTCCCTTTGATACAACTTCTGAGGTAAGTCCTTCAGCCCCTTAGAAATTGATTCCGTCTTCTTCACTATGGGTCTTTTTTGAGCCTGTATCTCTGAGCCTCAGTGCCTCCTGTGGTTCTTTTCCTGGGCAGTAATGTACTTGATTTTGTTGACTAGAACCATTTCATGACTTTTGCCCTAACTCCACCCCACTCACCCCCCCACCCCCCGTCCTTCCTGTAAATGAGGCTGGAAGACCCCTTTCTCTTCCGGAGAATGGGTCTGGATGAATTTGTGTTTGCTCAGGTGAGAGAATTCTGGGTGGAGTCGGTCGTCCTGTGCTGTTTCGAGCAACCCTGTCCATTGCGAGGCTGTTTCCCGCATTTCTCCCATCCACGGAGAAGCCAGTGATTGCTGTCCCTTTGCTGATCATGGAGGTGTGATTGCTGTTCCCCCCTGAGAGTGTCAATAAAATACCGGATTCCCCCTTGGAATCTCCGGTCAAATGGGAAGTGGAAAAATAGGTTGAGAGGGGTGAATAGAAAAGACAGAGGAAGGAAGGTAAGGAGGGGTGTGGGGGGGAAGCGGTACACAGAGGGGAGAAAGCAAAGGAAGGAAAAGGTCGTGAGAGAGTATCAAAAAAAAAGTGCATTGAAAGAGGAGAACCATCAGGAAATTGGGGGCGCTGTAGTGTGGAGTTGGGAAAGAGAGTTCAGGACAGGGTAGGCTTAGGGGAAGGAGTGAGGAGGGTGGCAAAGTGATGGATCAGGGGACAAGAGTGGAGAAAGAAGAGAGAATCAGAAGAGGGTGAAATGAAAGAATGGAAAGACAGTTGAAGAAAAGAGAGACGGGGAGGAGAAGAGTAGAGGGATGAAGAGGTCGAGACAGCACACAGAGTAGGAAAAGGATAGGAGTTGTAGTCAAAACGGGAGAGGGGTAGGATGGATCAGAGAAAGGTTGGATGTAGAAGAAGAGGAGAGGGGATAAACCTTGGAAAGGACAGAGCAGGGAAAGGTAGAGTGGGAAAGAGGAATTGAAGATGGCTAGAGGGAAGAAAAGAGAGTGGGAGAGAAAAGGGCATAAAATATGTGGGATAGTGAACCAAATATGTTCTCTTACCAGTCACCAGAATGTTGAAAATATATAAGTACTCAAAGATCTTTTTGCCTCTGGTCTGAGCAATATAACAACTGAAATCTCTGCCACACTTTGACCTGGACTCTAAAACAGAAATAGCTTTGGAGAAGTACACAGAAAATTCTCTTTCAGAACTTTGAACACTGAGTATTCCACTACATAATAGCTGCAATTGTTCAACAAAGTAGATTCTCTCTGTAGTCAGTAGTTACCCAAGAAGTACAGTTTTAATACAGGGCTAGAAATCGACTAGAAATTGAATATAGAAGTCAGAGAAAATGTCCCCATAAAACTAAGGTAAATTCACCAATTTCTCCTGCGTTGTCAAATATAGTAGTTGTTGGCTCTGGGTAACCGAGGATGACGATTTTCTCTGTGCGTTTTCGTTTATGATGTGAGATTTAAAATGGTTGAGGTCTTAAACTGTAGTGATTAAAATCGTGGAAGATATAAATGATGATAGATATAAGAGAGGGTGAGTAAAATTTGACCTCAGAAATATGTTTCACTACAGTATCTTGGGAACAAAATCAAATATAAGGTGGTCGGCAGGGAAATATTCCCAATTATTCAAATACCCATGTCAATTGGGTTTTATAGAGATTTTAATTAACAATACAATGAGTAATCAAAGAAAGAGATAGAGAGTAAGAAAGGAATAAGTATGAATGGCTTCAAGCCAATATGGCCTAGACCTGAGTCTTAAAAGAGAAATCAGACAGTTTTTTATAACTCATCATAATATCTGTCTAAGTAAGGATTTTTTTTTAAACCCTTACCTTCTGTCTTGGAGTCAATAGTGTGTGTTGGCTCCAAGGCAGAAGAGTGGTAAGGGCTAGGCAATGGGGGTCAAGTGACTTGCCCAGGGTCACAAGGCTAGGAAGTGGCTGAGGCCAGATTTGAACCTAGGACCTCCCATCTCTAGGCCTGGCTCTCAATCCACTGAGCTACCCAGCTGCCCCCTAAGTAACGATTTCTAATGACACCAGGCCAGCAGCATCTCAGCTGCTTTCACCAGCTCCCTCCTCCATCTGAATGTTTCAGAAGCAGCCTCCTCAGAATGAGTCTCTCCAATCTGAATGTTTCAGAATGACTTTCCAGCTCTTCCCTGAGCTCTTCTTTTTAAGGGCAAAATCTTCTCTGTCACCTCCCCTAAGTCCTTACATCTACCAATCACTATAGATGTTTTCTAAAGGACCGTCCATTTTGAATTCACAGCTGAGTAGTTTTAATCTCTTTAGTAAGTCAGGGAAAAAATGCTGCTGTGTCGACAAATTTCATTAGAAAAAACCTCTGAATAAGTTATCAGCCTTTTAGGTTTAAGTAGTTTACACGTTGCCCCACCTTTATAGGTACTCAGAATCTCATTGTATCAATTCTAAAACAGTCATGACTCAAAAAACTTCCTGTCCCTTCCATAAGCATGGATCAAAGTACTTTTCATTGTTCTCAAGGAGCTCTCTGTCCTAAAGCAGGCCTAAGTAGGGTGTTGTAGGGATATTCCCAAGGCAAGGAGCCCCCACACTCAAGTAGAGTTCTCACCATCTGCTAGGGAATTTTTTTTAAGTAGAAGATTCCCCAATGGGGGAAACCCCTAACATTCATAAGTCTGAGAAATTTTGAGGTTTACAATGGTGTTTAGATGAGTGTGCACAAAGACACTTGTGTGTGAAGGAGATTGAAGTGGAAAAGTCGATGCACAGAGACAGTCCCACTCTCTCGGCATTGGAAGCGTGGGTCAAATATATCATGTTGCTCTATCTACAAACAAAGCTTAATATTGTTTTCCAAATTTTGTGTGATCTTCAAAACAGAAACTAAGGAATTAAATCTACTTTTACAATAAAAATAATTCCTATGATTTTGATCTTTAACATTTAGGATTCTTCCTATGAATTAAAATTTTATTTTTTCCTCCACTTAGTTCTTTCAATTCCACTATCAGCAAACAGAAAACTTTTTAATTCCTGCTATTACCCTTCATTTTAGACAAATTAGTTCAGTATATGTTAATGTTTTCATAGTAAAGACAATTGTTATGACACCCATTGAGCATAAAATGATTTTTGTTCATTCTTCTGGTACGAGAAAGAACAGATGATGCATTCATTGATTTTTTTCTTAGCATCAAACAAATGAAAAAATTTCATTGCTGAGAAAATAAAAAGAGAAACCACATAGCTATAGTTATACAGGCAATTTTCCTACCAAAATATCTGAAATCAGTTCATAAGGAAAGGCAAGTTATCATAGATAAATGTAGACACAGGACAAGGTTGAAATAAATTGAAGCTAGGGATAAAAAGCTGAATGTGCATTTTTTGGGGTTTCTTGGTGTAATTTTTTACCTAATTAGTTATCCATAGTTAGCAATGTGTTACTTTGCATTCCATTGTGATCTCTTTGTTTGTCCTGATCTTCCTTTGTTTCCTGATCTTCCTTTCTCAGGCTTAGTTTAATTGGATTCTATCCTACCTCCTTCATGAGCAGCGTCACGGACCCCACAATTGTATCTGGGCGGGACCCGGATAGGGGGGAACCTCGATAATACTAAGATTAACTTCAAGAAATAGGGGGGGGATCAATACAATAATCTTTCCCATGTAAAGATACACATGGGAAGGCTAGGGGAAGAACTCTCATTTGAGAAGGAGAGGAAGAGAGTGTGAAGTGGAATTACTTAAACCTTACTCTCAGTGAAATCAAATCTGAGAGGGAAGAACATCTAGATCCAGTGGGATCCTGAATTCTATCTTATCCATTAGGGCAAGAAAGAAAGGAAAATCAGGGAGAGGGAGGGAGGAGGGAGTAGCAAAAGGGAGGGAAGGAGGGGGAGAGAAGGGAAAATAAAGAGGGAGGGGCTACAAAGGGAAGCATCTCAAAGGAGGGGACTAGGGGGACTGACCTAAAGTAAATCACTGGTTCAAAAGGAGAAAGCTAAAGAAGAAAGGTCAAAACTAGGGGAAGATATCAAAATGCCAGCGAATCCACAAATAACAATCACAACTTTGAACGTGAATGGGATGAACTCGCCCATAAAACGTAGACAAAGAGCAGATTGGATTAGAACCCCAAACCCTACCATATGTTGTCTTCAAGAAACACATATGAGACGGGTTGACACTCACAAGGTTAGAATTAAAGGTTGGAGTAAAACCTTTTGGGCCTCAACTGATAGAAAGAAGGCAGGAGTTGCAATCATGATATCTGACAAAGCCAAAGCACAAATAGACCTGATCAAAAGGGATAGGGAAGGTAAATATATTCCGCTAAAAGGGAGTATAGACAATGAGGAAATATCACTAATCAACATGTATGCACCAAATGGTATAGCATCCAAATTTTTCATGGAGAAACTAGGAGAATTGAAGGAGGAAATAGACAGTAAAACCATATTAGTGGGAGACTTGAACCAACCACTATCAAATTTAGATAAATCAAACCAAAAAATAAACAAGAAAGAGGTAAAAGAGGTGAATGAAATCTTAGAAAAATTAGAGTAAATAGACATATGGAGAAAAATAAATAGGGACAAAAAAGAATACACCTTCTTTTCAGCGCCACATGGCACATTCACAAAAATAGATCATACACTAGGTCATAGAAACATGGCACTCAAATGCAGAAAAGCAGAAATATGAACTGCAGCCTTTTCAGATCACAAGGCAATTAAAATATTGATTGGCAAGGGTACATGGAGACCCAAATCAAAAATTAATTGGAAATTAAATAACATGATACTCCAAAATCGGATAGTTAGAGAAGAAATCATAGAAACAATTAACAATTTCGTTGAAGACAATGACAATGGCGAAACATCCTTTCAAACCTTATGGGATGCAGCCAAGGCAGTACTTAGAGGAAAATTCATATCCCTGAGAGCATATATTAACAAATTAGGGAGGACAGAGACCAAGGAATTGGAAATGCAAATCAAAAAATTTAAGAATGAACAAATTAAAAACCGCCAGAAGAAAACCATACTAGAGATCCTAAAAATTAAGGGAGAAATTAATAAAACAGAAAGTGACAGAACTATTAAGCTAATAAACAAGACTAGAAGATGGTACTTTGAAAAAACAGACAAAATAGACAAAGTACTTGTTAATTTAATTAAAAAAGGAAAGAAGAAAGGCAAATTAACAGCATCAAGGATGAAAAGGGGGATCTCACCTGCACTGAAGAGGAAATTAAGGCAATCATTAAAAACTACTTTGCCCAACTATATGGCAATAAATATACCAACCTAGGTGATATGGATGAATATTTACAAAAATATAAATTGCCTAGACTAACAGAAGAAGAAATAGTTTTCTTAAATCATCCCATATCAGAAAAAGAAATCCAACAGGCCATCAAAGAACTTCCTAAGAAAAAATCCCCAGGGCCTGATGGATTCACCAGCGAATTCTATCAAACATTCAGAGAACAGTTAATCCCAATACTATACAAACTATTTGACATAATAAGCAAAGAGGGAGTTCTACCAAACTCCTTTTATGACACAAGCATGGTACTGATTCCAAAACCAGGCAGGCCAAAAACAGAGAAAGAAAATTCTACCCCAATCTCCCTAATGAATATAGATGCAAAAATCTTAAATAGGATAGTAGCAAAAAGACTCCAGCAAGTGATTAGAAGGGTCATCCACCATGTTCAAGTAGGATTTATACCAGGGATGCAGGGCTGGTACAACATTAGGAAAACTATCCACATAATTGACCACATCAACAAGCAAACCAACAAGAACCACATGATTATCTCAATAGATACAGAAAAAGCCTTTGATAAAATACAACACCCATTCCTACTAAAAACACTAGAAAGCATAGGAACAGAAGGGTCATTCCTAAAAATAATAAACAGTATATATCTAAAACCATCAGCTAATATCATCTGCAATGGGGATAAACTAGATGCATAAGATAAGATCACGAGTGAAACAAGGATGCCCATTATCACCTCTATTATTTGACATTGTATTAGAAACACTAGCAGTAGCAATTAGAGAAGAAAAAGAAATTGAAGGCATCAAAATAGGCAAGGAGGAGACCAAATTATCACTCTTTGCAGATGACATGATGGTCTACTTAAATCAACAACTTTAGCAAAGTTGCCAGATACAGAATAAACCGGCATAAGTCATCTGCATTTCTATATATTCCAAACACAGCTCAGCAGCAAGAACTAGAAAGAGAAATCCCATTCAAAATAACCTTAGACAAAATAAAATACTTAGGAATCTATCTCCGGAGACAAACACAGGAACTTTAAGAACACGACTACAAAGCACTCTCCACACAACTAAAACTAGACTCGAACACTTTGAAAAAACATTAACTGCTCATGGGTAGGACGAGCCAATATAATAAAAATGACCAACCTACCCAAACTTTCATCTATCTATTTAGTGACATAACCATGGAACTTCCAAAAAATTTTTGTTACTGATCTAGAAAAAACCATCACAAATTTCTTTTGGAAGAACAAAGGATCAAGGATATCCAGGGAAATAATGAAAAAAAAAATACAAAGGAAGGGAGCCTGGCAGTCCCAGATCTCAGACTATATTATAAAGCAAGTGGTCCAGAGGAGATGAAAGTTGCGAAGGACAGAATAGAAAGAGGGGTGTGGGGGGTGGGGGTGGGGGTGGGGCTGAAGGCAGAGAAATACGGCTAAAAGGAGGTGAAGAGATAGAGAGAGAGCCAAAAGGGAAATGTTGGAGGGTAATTGGGCCAGCCCATGGAGGTTGTTGGAGCGGGCGGGGGAGTTTGGCGAGGGGAGGAAACGAGTCCGGAAGACATGTCAGGTTGCCCTGCACCAGGGCACTCGCTAATTGCCAGCACGTTCCTCCTTTTGCTCCTCGGTTTCCCCGGGTAGAGGTGGGGTGTTGGGTATCTCTGGCCTGCAGCCAACCCAGGCTCGTGGCGCCTCTCACCTCCCCATTCCCCCGCCACCCCCGCTGCTTACGACGTTGGAATTGTCCACTCTAGGGTCACTGACGTGTCCCTTTTCCAATCAGAATCTTCGCTTGGCATTGCTAGGTGGGCGGTTCCTTTCAGTTCTTTTCTCCCCGTAGTCCTGGGAGAAAATTGAACTCCCTCTGATCCAACTTCCGAGTTAAGCGTTTCAGTCCCTTGGAAAGCAACTCTGGCTTTGACACTATCGGTCTTTTGTGAGCTCGTCTCTCTGAGCCTCAACTGCCTTCCGTGGTTCTTTTCCTGAGCATCACGTACTTGATTTTGCAGACCCGAACCCTTTCATGATTTTGCGCTCATTTGCCCAGAATCCCTTTTGCAGAAGAGGCTTGAACACCCTTTTCCCTTCTGGAGAATGTCTCTGGATGAAGTCGTGTTTGCTTCGGTGAGCAAAATCCTGGGTGAAGGCGGAGGTACTCAGCAGGGGGCCCACGGTGGTAGACTCGAGCGATGAAGAGAGCTAGACTGGATGAAGAGTATAAAAAGTATAAGAGTGAGGTCAGGGAGGAGCAGAGAAAGAGGGTGGTTAGAAAAGGAGAGAAAGTTGGGAGGGACAGAATGGAAAGGGGGGGGGGGGCGCGAAGGGCAGAGAAATCCGGCTAGAAGTAGGTGAAGAGAATGAGATGGAGCGAAAAGGAATTGTTGGAGGGTAATTGGGCCAGCCCACGGAGGTTGTTGGAGCGGGCTGGGGAGGTTGGCGAGGGGGAAAACGAGTCTGGAAGTCATGTCAGGTTGCCCGCCACCAGGGCACTCGCTAATTGCCAGCACGTTTCTCCTGTTAATCCTCGGTTTCCCCGGGTGGAGGTGTTACGTTTTACATCTGGGGCCTGCAGCCACCGTCTCCACCCCCGCCCCTTTGTGGCCCCTCCCAGGAACTCCCCCTTCCCTGCCCCCCACGGCTTTCGCCTTTGGAACAGTCCACTGTGCAGTTCATGGGCGTGTCCGTTGTCCAATCGGAATCTTTGTTTGGCGTTGCTACGGGGGCGGTTCCTTTTAGAGTCTCTGGGTTTTCCGAGGAGGAAATGTAACTCCCTTTGATACAACTTCTGAGGTAAGTCCTTCAGCCCCTTAGAAATTGATTCCGTCTTCTTCACTATGGGTCTTTTTTGAGCCTGTATCTCTGAGCCTCAGTGCCTCCTGTGGTTCTTTTCCTGGGCAGTAATGTACTTGATTTTGTTGACTAGAACCATTTCATGACTTTTGCCCTAACTCCACCCCACTCACCCCCCCACCCCCGGTCCTTCCTGTAAATGAGGCTGGAAGACCCCTTTCTCTTCCGGAGAATGGGTCTGGATGAATTTGTGTTTGCTCAGGTGAGAGAATTCTGGGTGGAGTCGGTCGTCCTGTGCTGTTTCGAGCAACCCTGTCCATTGCGAGGCTGTTTCCCGCATTTCTCCCATCCACGGAGAAGCCAGTGATTGCTGTCCCTTTGCTGATCATGGAGGTGTGATTGCTGTTCCCCCCTGAGAGTGTCAATAAAATACCGGATTCCCCCTTGGAATCTCCGGTCAAATGGGAAGTGGAAAAATAGGTTGAGAGGGGTGAATAAAAAAGACAGAGGAAGGAAGGTAAGGAGGGGTGTGGGGGGGAAGCGGTACACAGAGGGGAGAAAGCAAAGGAAGGAAAAGGCCGTGAGAGAGTATCAAAAAAAAGTGCATTGAAAGAGGAGAACCATCAGGAAATGGGGGGCGCTGTAGTGTGGAGTTGGGAAAGAGAGTTCAGGACAGGGTAGGCTTAGGGGAAGGAGTGAGGAGGGTGACAAAGTGATGGATCAGGGGACAAGAGTGGAGAAAGAAGAGAGAATCAGAAGAGGGTGAAATGAAAGAATGGAAAGACAGTTGAAGAAAAGAGAGACGGGGAGGAGAAGAGTAGAGGGATGAAGAGGTCGAGACAGCACACAGAGTAGGAAAAGGATAGGAGTTGTAGTCAAAACGGGAGAGGGGTAGGATGGATCAGAGAAAGGTTGGATGTAGGAGAAGAGGAGAGGGGATAAACCTTGGAAAGGACAGAGCAGGGAAAGGTAGAGGAGGAAAGAGAAATTGAAGATGGCTAGAGGGAAGAAAAGAGAGTGGGAGAGAAAAGGGCATAAAATATGTGGGATAGTGAACCAAATATGTTCTCTTACCAGTCACCAGAATGTTGAAAATATATAAGTACTCAAAGATCTTTTTGCCTCTGGTCTAAGCAATATAACAACTGAAATCTCTGCCACACTTTGACCTGGACTCTAAAACAGAAATAGCTTTGGAGAAGTACACAGAAAATTCTCTTTCAGAACTTTGAACACTGAGTATTCCACTACATAATAGCTGCAATTGTTCAACAAAGTAGATTCTCTCTGTAGTCAGTAGTTACCCAAGAAGTACAGTTTTAATACAGGGCTAGAAATCGACTAGAAATTGAATATAGAAGTCAGAGAAAATGTCCCCATAAAACTAAGGTAAATTCACCAATTTCTCCTGCGTTGTCAAATATAGTAGTTGTTGACTCTGGGTAACCGAGGATGACGATTTTCTCTGTGCGTTTTTGTTTATGATGTGAGATTTAAAATGGTTGAGGTCTTAAACTGTAGTGATTAAAATCGTGGAAGATATAAATGATGATAGATATAAGAGAGGGTGAGTAAAATTTGACCTCAGAAATATGTTTCACTACAGTATCTTGAGTACAAAATCAAATATAAGGTGGTCAGCAGGGAAATATTCCCAATTATTCAAATACCCATGTCAATTGGGTTTTATAGAGATTTTAATTAACAATACAATGAGTAATCAAAGAAAGAGATAGAGAGTAAGAAAGGAATAAGTATGAAGGGCTTCAAAGCCAATATGGCCTAGACCTGAGTCTTAAAAGAGAAATCAGACAGTTTTTAATAACTCATCATAATATCTGTTTAAGTAAGGATTTTTTTTTAAACCCTTACCTTCTGTCTTGGAGTCAATAGTGTGTATTGGCTCCAAGGCAGAAGAGTGGTAAAGGCTAGGCAATGGGGGTCAAGTGACTTGCCCAGGGTCACAAGGCTAGGAAGTGGCTGAGGCCAGATTTGAACCTAGGACCTCCCATCTCTAGGCCTGGCTCTCAATCCACTGAGCTACCCAGCTGCCCCCTAAGTAACGATTTCTAATGACACCAGGCCAGCAGCATCTCAGCTGCTTTCACCAGCTCCCTCCTCCATCTGAATGTTTCAGAAGCAGCCTCCTCAGAATGAGTCTCTCCAATCTGAATGTTTCAGAATGACTTTCCAGCTCTTCCCTGAGCTCTTCTTTTTAAGGGCAAAATCTTCTCTGTCTCCTCCCCTAAGTCCTTACATCTACCAATCACTATAGATGTTTTCTAAAGGACCGTCCATTTTGAATTCACAGCTGAGTAGTTTTAATCTCTTTAGTAAGTCAGGGAAAAAATGCTGCTGTGTCGACAAATTTCATTAGAAAAAACCTCTGAATAAGTTATCAGCCTTTTAGGTTTAAGTAGTTTACACGTTGCCCCACCTTTATAGGTACTCAGAATCTCATTGTATCAATTCTAAAACAGTCATGACTCAAAAAACTTCCTGTCCCTTCCATAAGCATGGATCAAAGTACTTTTCATTGTTCTCAAGGAGCTCTCTGTCCTAAAGCAGGCCTAAGTAGGGTGTTGTAGGGATATTCCCAAGGCAAGGAGCCCCCACACTCAAGTAGAGTTCTCACCATCTGCTAGGGAATTTTTTTTAAGTAGAAGATTCCCCAATGGGGGAAACCCCTAACATTCATAAGTCTGAGAAATTTTGAGGTTTACAATGGTGTTTAGATGAGTGTGCACAAAGACACTTGTGTGTGAAGGAGATTGAAGTGGAAAAGTCGATGCACAGAGACAGTCCCACTCTCTCGGCATTGGAAGCGTGGGTCAAATATATCATGTTGCTCTATCTACAAACAAAGCTTAATATTGTTTTCCAAATTTTGTGTGATCTTCAAAACAGAAACTAAGGAATTAAATCTACTTTTACAATAAAAATAATTCCTATGATTTTGATCTTTAACATTTAGGATTCTTCCTATGAATTAAAATTTTATTTTTTCCTCCACTTAGTTCTTTCAATTCCACTATCAGCAAACAGAAAACTTTTTAATTCCTGCTATTACCCTTCATTTTAGACAAATTAGTTCAGTATATGTTAATGTTTTCATAGTAAAGACAATTGTTATGACACCCATTGAGCATAAAATGATTTTTGTTCATTCTTCTGGTACGAGAAAGAACAGATGATGCATTCATTGATTTTTTTCTTAGCATCAAACAAATGAAAAAATTTCATTGCTGAGAAAATAAAAAGAGAAACCACATAGCTATAGTTATACAGGCAATTTTCCTACCAAAATATCTGAAATCAGTTCATAAGGAAAGGCAAGTTATCATAGATAAATGTAGACACAGGACAAGGTTGAAATAAATTGAAGCTAGGGATAAAAAGCTGAATGTGCATTTTTTGGGGATTCTTGGTGTAATTTTTTACCTAATTAGTTATCCATAGTTAGCAATGTGTTACTTTGCATTCCATTGTGATCTCTTTGTTTGTCCTGATCTTCCTTTGTTTCCTGATCTTCCTTTCTCAGGCTTAGTTTAATTGGATTCTATCCTACCTCCTTCATGAGCAGCGTCACGGACCCCACAATTGTATCTGGGTGGGACCCGGATAGGGGGGAACCTCGATAATACTAAGATTAACTTCAAGAAATAGGGGGGGGGGATCAATAGAATAATCTTTCCCATATAAAGAAACACATGGGAAGGCTAGGGGAAGAACTCTCATATGAGAAGGAGAGGAAGAGGGTGTGAAGTGGAATTACTTAAACCTTACTCTCAGTGAAATAAAATCTGAGAGGGAAGGACATCTAGATCCAGTGGGATCCTGAATTCTATCTTATCCATTAGGGCAAGAAAGAAAGGAAAATCAGGGAGAGGGAGGGAGGAGGGAGTAGCAAAAGGGAGGGAAGGAGGGGGGGAGAAGGGAAAATAAAGAGGGAGGGGCTACAAAGGGAAGCATCTCAAAGGAGGGGACTAGGGGGACTGACCTAAAGTAAATCACTGGTTCAAAAGGAGAAAGCTATAGAAGAAAGGTCAAAACTAGGGGAAGATATCAAAATGCCAGCGAATCCACAAATAACAATCATAACTTTGAACGTGAATGGGATGAACTCGCCCATAAAACGTAGACAAAGAGCAGATTGGATTAGAACCCCAAACCCTACCATATGTTGTCTTCAAGAAACACATATGAGACGGGTTGACACTCACAAGGTTAGAATTAAAGGTTGGAGTAAAACCTTTTGGGCCTCAACTGATAGAAAGAAGGCAGGAGTTGCAATCATGATATCTGACAAAGCCAAAGCACAAATAGACCTGATCAAAAGGGATAGGGAAGGTAAATATATTCCGCTAAAAGGGAGTATAGACAATGAGGAAATATCACTAATCAACATGTATGCACCAAATGGTATAGCATCCAAATTTTTCATGGAGAAACTAGGAGAATTGAAGGAGGAAATAGACAGTAAAACCATATTAGTGGGAGACTTGAACCAACCACTATCAAATTTAGATAAATCAAACCAAAAAATAAACAAGAAAGAGGTAAAAGAGGTGAATGAAATCTTAGAAAAATTAGAGTAAATAGACATATGGAGAAAAATAAATAGGGACAAAAAGGAATACACCTTCTTTTCAGCACCACATGGCACATTCACAAAAATAGATAATACACTAGGTCTTATAAACATGGCACTCAAATGCAGAAAAGCAGAATTATGAACTGCAGCCTTTTCAGATCACAAGGCAATTAAAATATTGATCGGCAAGGGTACATGGAGACCCAAATCAAAAATTAATTGGAAATTAAATAACATGATATTCCGAAATTGGATAGTTAGAGAAGAAATCATAGAAACAATTAACAATTTCGTTGAAAACAATGACAATGGCGAAACATCCTTTCAAACCTTATGGGATGCAGCCAAGGCAGTACTTAGAGGAAAATTCATATCCCTGAGTGCATATATTAACAAATTAGGGAGGACAGAGACCAAGGAATTGGAAATGCAAATCAAAAAACTTGAGAATGAACAAATTAAAAACCTCCAGAAGAAAACCATACTAGAGATCCTAAAAATTAAGGGAGAAATTAATAAAATAGAAAGTGACAGAACTATTAAGCTTATAAACAAGACTAGATACGGGTACTTTGAAAAAACAGACAAAATAGACAAAGTACTTGTTAATTTAATTAAAAAAAGGAAAGAAGAAAGGCAAATTAACAGCATCAAGGATGAAAAGGGGGATCTCACCTGCACTGAAGAGGAAATTAAGGCAATCATTAAAAACTACTTTGCCCAACTATATGGCAATAAATATACCAATCTAGGTGATATTCATGAATATTTACAAAAATATAAATTGCCTAGACTAACAGAAGAAGAAATAGTTTTCTTAAATCATCCCATATCAGAAAAAGAAATCGAACAGGCCATCAAAGAACTTCCTAAGAAAAAATCCCCAGGGCCTGATGGATTCACCAGCGAATTCTATCAAACATTCAGAGAACAGTGAATCCCAATACAAGACAAACTATTTGACATAATAAGCAAAGAGGGAGTTCTACCAAACTACTTTTATGACACAAGCATGGTACTGATTCCAAAACCAGGCAGGCCAAAAACAGAGAAACAAAATTATAGACCAATCTCCCTAATGAATATAGATGCAAAAATCTTAAATAGGATACTAGCAAAAAGACTCCAGCAAGTGATCAGAAGGGTCATCCACCATGAACAAGTACGATTTATACCAGGGATGCAGGGCTGGTTCAGTATTAGGAAAACCATCCACATCATTGACCACATCAACAAGCAAACCAACAAGAACCACATGATTATCTCAATAGACGCAGAAAAAGCCTTTGATAAAATACAACACCCATTCCTCTTAAAAACACTAGGAAGTATAGGAATAGAGCTGTCCTTCCGAAAAATAATGAACAGCATATATCTAAAACCAACAGCTAATATCATCTGCAATGGGGATAAACTAGATGCATAAGATAAGATCACGAGTGAAACAAGGATGCCCATTATCACCTTAAGTATTTGACATTGTACTAGAAACACTAGCAGTAACAATTAGAGAAGATAAAGAAATTGAAGGCATCAAAATAGGCAAGGAGGAGACCAAATTATTGCTCCATCCTTTAATTCTGACCTTGTGGGTGTCTACCCGCCTCATGTGTGTTTCTTGAAGACAACATATGGTAGGGTTTTGCATTGTAATCCATTCTGCTATTCGTCTACATTTTATGGGTGAGTTCATCCCATTCACGTTCAAAGTTATGACTGTCACTTGTGGACTCCCTGGCATTTTGATTGTAGCATCCCAAGCATATTCACATCTATGAAATATAAATGACTGTATGGCGACTGTGTCTCCAAGCATAAGGTTATCCCAATGAGGCTTGTGAAGGTAACCTTGAACTGGCCATGTGGCCCTTGGCTAAGACAAACTCATTAACATGCTCGGACTCAATTCCCCAGGAAAGCGCAGTTTGCAATCTACACGCCCAAAGGTGTTCCCTCTACCTTGCCTCCCAATCATGATTGTCTATGCTTTGTGATGTGATTGCTACGTGCTTGGGAGTACCATCCAAGCAGGACAGGAATAAAATCCAGAGGCAATCCCATGAACTTCCTCTTGTCTCTTGGCCTTTCTCCCTTCCATGGAGCTCCACTGGGCTCCTCAATGACTATGTCTCTCTCTCCTCTTGACCTTCTCCTTCCCCGAGGCTGTAACCATCTCGGCCTGCATTTCTTATCTTAATCTCCTCCACCCCAGTTCCTTTGTACTCATACTCTCTTATCAAAGGGAGTATCATAGGGATTGCCTGCCCTATCCAACCACTGACTTGTCCCTGTCTTTCATTTCCACCCAGGTTCTCGGTTCCTACCTCTCCTCGGGTCCCATCACAAAGGTGAGCCCCTTCCCTTGTGGGACCCTGCTGGTCAGGGAGGTCCATTAAGGAAAACCCCACATTGATATCCTTCCCTAATTCTAACCTTTCTTCTTCAGCTCTACCTTTTAGTCCAGTGATTTACTTTAAATCAGTCCCCCTTTTCCCCTCCCTTGATATGTTTCCCTATCTAGTCCCTCCCTTTTTGTTCTCTCCCCTTCCCCCTTCTTCTTCCCTCCCTGTTTCGTGTTCCCTTCCCCCTACCCCATTGGTTTTCCTTCTCCCTTCCCTTGTTGGGTAACATAGAATTCAAGATCCCAATGGATCTGGATGTTCTTCCCTCTCAGAGTTGGTTTCCCTGAGTGTAAGGTTTAAGTAAAAACTCTCTTCCTCTCCTTCTCATAGGAGTTTTCTTCCCCTCCCCTTCCCGTGTGAATCTTTGTGTGAGAAAGATTATTCTATTTGGTCTTTCTTTTCCCCCAATTTACACATTACATTTTCCCCACATGTTAGTATACATAGATTGATATAAATGTAATCCTTATAGAAGAGAGTTTGAGTAAAAGAAAAAGATATTTTTCACCTTTTCCCTTTCCTTCATATTTCCCTTTTAAGGTATTCCAGGCTCTTTGCTTTTTGATATCGAAGTTTCCACAGAGCTCTGGTCTTTTCTTTGCAAAAACTTGGAAATATTCTATTTTGTTGAATGCCCATACTTTCCCTTGGAAGTATATAGTCAGTTTTGATGGATAGCTGATTCTTGGTTGAAAACCCAGCTCTCTTGCCTTTCTGAAAATCATGTTCCATGCCTTAAGTTCATTCAGAGTGGAACTTGCAAGGTCTTGTTCAGTGACCCTGGGATTGGCATTCCTTTATATCTAAATTGTCTTTTTCTGGCTTCCTATAAGTTTTCTTTTGCTGGAAAACTTTGGAATTTGGCCATTCCATTCCTGGGAGTTGTCTTTCGGGGATTTAGTGTAGAGGGTGTTCTGTGAACTCCTTCATTGCCTGTATTGCCCTCTTCTTCTAGGATCTCTGGGTAATTTTCTTTGATTATATCTTGTATTACGATATCGAGTTTGCTGTTTATTTGTCTTTTCTGGTAGTCCAATTATTCTTAAATTGTCTCCTCTCCCTCTATTTTCCAAGTCTATGATGTGGTCAGTGAGATATTTTATGTTCTCTTCTAATTTCTTGGTCTTTTGGCTTTGCTTTATCAGTTCTTGCTCGTTGTCTTCGAGTTGCCTAATTCTGACCTTTAAAGCCTGGTTTTCCTTTTCACTTTGGTCAAACTGGTTTTGTAGATGCGTGAATTTCTTTTGCATTATTTCCAACTTTTCCTCCCAGAAGGCTTCCATCTGTTTGATCCTTTCCGAATCAAATTCTTCATGGGTATGTGGAAAGTTTCTATTTTCTTTGGAAGGTTTCAGAGCATTTGCTTGTGTTTCCTCTTCTATCTCCTCTGTATTTTGTATTTCTTCTCCATAAAATGTGTCCAAAGTCGCCCCCTTCTTGCTGTTTTTATTGGAATTTTGGGGCTTTTGTGCTTCTGTGGAGTTTGCCATCTCTATCTGAGTGGGGAGGGCTAGCTTTTCTTATCTCTGTTTGGTGTTCAGAGGTTTTCGCCCCAGGCTGATTGTCTGTTCTATGCAGTTGTTGTTCTGTCTTCCCAGGGAAGCCAAGAATTGCTGGTGTTTCCGAGTCACTGCCCTCCTCAGTTCCCTATCGATGCTTCTCCGTTGCCTTACTTCCAGGCTCTGAGCCTGGCTTGGCCCTTTCTGCGGGGTGTTTGTTTCTGTGCCTTAGCCGGCCCGAAGAGCCAGCACTCTGAGGGGGGAGGGGCCGCAGCTTCGGAGGGCTCTTGAGAGGATTAGCTTTCTCTGGGTTGAACTGAGTATGCCCTGAGACATGGACCTTCCCTGACACTTGGATGGAAGGATCCAGCCAGGGGGTTAGAAGCTCCACCCCCCCACGCCCCATCTCTCTCTGTTACCCTGCTGTCTATGTTGGGTGTCCACTCGTCTGAGTCAGGTTGTTTTCAGGAAGCAGTCTTCAGAATAGCCAGCCCTGAGGCTCTGATGTTCCCTCTGCTGCCTCGGACTCAGAGCTCTGGGTTGGGCGGATGGGTCATGGGACCTTCCTTCTGCCTACCCCTTAGATCCGAGTGATCTCGTGTTCTGGCTTTTGGGGGGCCGGACCTTTTGATCCAGATCCTAGAGGAGGATTCCCGGGGTTTATGCTCTTGTTCCTTTTGAATTTCTGTGCCCTAGGAACATATAGTTTGAGTTCGGTAGGGAAGGGTTTCTGGAGATCTGAACTTTAGCTTTCTCTAAGCCGCCATCCTGACAGGAAGTCAAGATGATCATTCATTACGCGAAGTGCACAGGAGGCTGCTTAGACGGCTAAGGAAGCAAGGTGGGAAAATATTCGAAAGAGTTTCCTTCTTTCTTTTCAGGTCATTCACCCATTCTGACTTTATCTCGGTGTAGGGTGTGAGATGTTGATCCAAACCTAATCTCTCCCATACTGTCTTCCAATTTTCCCAGCAGGTTTTAACAAATAGTGGGTTTTGGTCCCAAAAGCTGGGAATTTGAGGCTTATCATAGACTGTTTTGCTGAGGTCATTTACCCCAAGTCTATCCCACCAATCCTCTTTTCTGTATCTTAGCCAGTACTCATTTATTTTTTTACCATTTGAGCTTTTAGTTTCAGCTGCCCTGACCTCTGGAGGCTTTTGATTGGATTAAAGTGAAGGAGTCTGTGATGGAGGGGTGTTGGACCTTTAGCTTCACTGAGCTCTGAAGACTTTTGATGGCATTAAGTTCAGTTGCGTTGTAGTAGCTCTGTCCCGAGGCCAAAACTTCCAGGAACGCCGGAGCAATATGTGGGGTCTCTGCCATTCTGACCAGTGTGCTTGCTCTGTGCTCCCTCTGCAGCTCCTTCCTCACCACCTGAGTTTGATGCTCTGAGCCTGCCATAGCCCTGCCTGCAAGGTACTCCCTCAAAACCAGTGCCTTTGCCTGCACAGATATTCCTGCTCCCTCTGGAGGCTTAGTGCTCTGGTGCTGGGTGGGGGGTCCTGGGATCTTCCTTCTGCCTTCACCATAAACCCAAATGTCCTCGAATTCCAGGTTTTGGGGGACGTACCTTTTGAATTGAGACCAGCAGGGGGTTTCCTTGGCTCTGTCTTGTTGTTCAGTTTGATTTTCAATCCCCTAGGAGCATTTGTTTGTTATTGGTATGGAAGGGTTTTCAGAGGTCTTACCTTTTATCTTTTACTGCCTGGATGGTGCCATCTTGACTCTGGCCAATCAAATATCATATTAAAAAATCAACTGACCTGGAAAATAGATCTATGAGAAAAAAAATCTCAGAATTATTTTATTACCTGAAGGCCATAATAAAGATTATTTTTTAAATTTAGTATTTTAATTTCATTATGAAAAAAATTTAAAATACCTGCCAATAGATCCTTCAACAAGAAAACAAAATTGAAATGAAAAGCATTCAGAGATTGCCTTCAGAATTAAATTCCCAACTGATAACTACTAGGAAGTAATTCCTTATCACATTGATACCCAGTCAAGGGAAAGTACTTCAAGGACCAGAAGGAAACCACTCAAGGACCCTGGAGTTACAATCAGGTTCACTCAGGACCTAATAGCTTCTACATTAAAGGATTCAAAGACTTGGAATATGCTATTCAAGAAGGAAAAAGATTTGATTTATAAACTAGGGTCACCTTTTGCTAGTATTCTTTTTTAAATATATTTTATTTGATCATTTCCAAGCATTATTCATTAAAGTCATAGATCATTTTCTTTTCCTCCCCCCCACCCCCCATAGCCGAAGCGTAAGTCCACTGGGCATTAGATGTTTTCTTGATTTGAACCCATTGCTTTGTTGATAGTATTTGCATTAGAGTTTTCATTTAGAGTCTATCCTCTGTCATGTCCCCTCAACCTCTGTATTCAGGCAGTTGCTTTTTCTCGGTGTTTCCACTCCCATAGTTTATCCTTTGCTTATGAATGGTGTTTTTTTCTCCTGGATCCCTGCAAGTTGTTCAGGGACATTACACCACCACTAAAGGAGAAGTCCATTACGTTCGATTATACCACAGTGTATTAGTCTCTGTGTACAATGTTCTCCTAGTTCTGCTCCTCTCGCTCTGCATCACTTCCTGGAGGTTGTTCCAGTCTCCATGGAACTTCTCCACTTTATTATTCCTTTTAGAACAATAGTATTCCATCACCAACATATACCACAGTTTGTTCAGCCATTCCCCAATTGATGGGCATCCCCTCGTTTTCCAGTTTTGGGCTACCACAAAGAGCGCAGCTATGAATATTTTTGTACAAGTCTTTTTGTCCATTATCTCTTTGGGGTACAGACCTAGCAGTGCTATGGCTGGGTCAAACGGTAGATATTCTTTTGTTGCCCTTTGGGCATAGTTCCAAATTGCCCTCCAGAATGGTTGGATCAGTTCACAGCTCCACCAGCAATGAATTAATGTCCCTACTTTGCCACATCCCCTCCAGCATTCATTACTTTCCTTTGCTGTTATGTTAGCCAATCTGCTAGGTGTGAGGTGATACCTCAGAGTTGTTTTGATTTGCATCTCTCTGATTATAAGAGATTTAGAACACTTATTCATGTGCTTATTAATAGTTTTGATTTCTTTATCTGAGAACTGCCTATCCATTTCCCTTGCCCATTTATCAATTGGAGAATGGCTTGATTTTTTGTACAATTGATTTAGCTCTTACAAATATCAGTAATTAAACTTTGTCAGAGGTTTCTATGAAGATTTTTTCCCAATTTGTTGTTTCCCTTCTGATTTTAGTTATATTGGTTTTGTTTGTACAAAAGCTTTTTAGTTTGATGTAGTCAAGATTATTTATTTTACATTTTGTGATTCTTTCTATATCTTGCTTGGTTTTAAACCCTTTCCCTTCCCAAAGGTCTGATATGTATACTATTCTGTGTTTACCCAATTTACTTATGGTTTCCTTCTTTATGTTTAAGTCACTCACCCATTTTGAATTTATCTTGGTGTAGGGTGTGAGGTGTTGATCTATTCCTAGTTTCTCCCACACTGTCTTCCAATTTTCCCAGCAGTTTTTATCGAATACTGAATTTTTGTCCCAAAAGCTGGGATCTTTGGGTTTATCGTATACTGTCTTGCTGAGGTCGCTTTTCCCCCAGTCTATTCCACTGATCTTCCTTTCTGTTTCTTAGCCAGTACCAAATTGTATTGATGACTGCTGCTTTGTAATATAGTTTTAGGTCAGGGACTGCAAGGCCCCCATCATATGGGTGTTTTTTTTTCATTATTTCCCTGGATATCCTTGATCTTTTGTTCTTCCAAATGAACTTTGTTATGGTTTTTTCTAAATCAGTGAAGAAGTATTTTGGTAGTTCCATGGGTATGGCACTAAATAGATAAATGAGTTTGGGTAGGATGGTCATTTTTATTATATTGGCTCGTCCTATCCATGAGCAATTAATGTTTTTCCATTTGTTCAAGTCTAGTTTTAGTTGTGTGGCGAGTGTTTTGTAGTTGTGTTCATATAGTTCCTGTGTTTGTCTTGGGAGGTAGATTCCTAGGTATTTTATTTTGTCTAAGGAGATTTTGAATGGGATTTCTCTTTCTAGTTCTTGCTGCTGAGCTGTGTTGGAGATATATAGAAAAGGTGATGATTTATATGGGTTTATTTTGTATCCTGCAACTTTGCTAAAGTTGTTGATTATTTCAATTAGCTTTTTGGTTGAATTTCTCGGATTCTTTAAGAAGACCATCATGTCATCCGCAAAGAGTGATAACTTGGTCTCCTCCTTGCCTATTTTGATGCCTTCAATTCCTTTATCTTCTCTAATTGCTACTGCTAGTGTTTCTAGTACAATGTCAAATACTTAAGGTGATAATGGGCATCCTTGTTTCACTCCTGATCTTATTGGGAATGCATCTAGTTTATCCCCATTGCAGATGATATTAGCTGTTGGTTTTAGATATATACTGTTTATTATTTTTAGGAATGACCCTTCTATTCCTATGCTTTCTAGTGTTTTTAATAGGAATGGGTGTTGTATTCTATCAAAGGCTTTTTCTGCGTCTATTGAGATAATCATGTGGTTCTTGTTGGTTTGCTTGTTGATGTGGTCAATGATGTGGATGGTTTTCCTAATGTTGAACCAGCCCTGCATCCCTGGTATGAATCCTACTTGATCATGGTGGATGACCCTTCTGATCACTTGCTGGAGTCTTTTTGCTAGTATCCTATTTAAGATTTTTGCATCTATATTCATTAGGGAGATTGGCCTATAGTTTTCTTTCTCTGTTTTTGACCTGCCTGGTTTTGGAATCAGTACCATGTTTGTGTCGTAAAAGGAGTTTGGTAGAACTCCCTCTTTGCTTATTATGTCAAATAGTTTGTCTTGTATTGGGATTCACTGTTCTCTGAATGTTTGATAGAATTCGCTGGTGAATCCATCAGGCCCTGGGGATTTTTTCTTAGGAAGTTCTTTGATGGCTTGTTGGATTTCAATTTCTGATATGGGATTATTTAAGATTTCTATTTCCTCTTCTGTTAATCTAGGCAGTTTGTATTTTTGTATATATTCATCCATTTCTCCTAAATTGGTGTATTTATTGCCATATAATTGGGCAAAGTAATTTCTAATGATTGCCTTAATTTCATCTTCATCGGAGGTGCTGTCCCCCTTTTCATCTTTGATGCTGTCAATTTGCTTTTCTTCCTTCCTTTTTTAAATTAGATTGACCAGTACTTTTTCTATTTTGTTTGTTTTTTCAAAGTACCAGCTTCTTGTCTTATTTATTAAATCAATAGTTCTATCACTTTCTATTTTATTAATTTCTCCCTTAATTTTTAGGATTTCTAATTTGGTTTTCTGCTGGGGGTTTTTAATTTGATCGCTTTTGAGTTTTTTCATTTGCATTTCCAATTGATTGATCTCTGCTCTCCCTTGTTTGTTAATATAAGCATTCAGGGATATGAATTTACCTCTGATTACCACTTTGGCTGCATCCCAAAAGGTTTGAAAGGATGTTTCGCCTTTGTCATTTTCCTCGATGAAATTATTAATTGTTTCTATGATTTCTTCTTTAAGTAAACGGTTTTGGAGTGTCATACTGTTTAATTTCCAATTGGTTTTAGATTTGGTTTTCCATGTACCATTACTAATCATTATTTTTATTGCCTTGTGATCTGAGAATGCTGCTTTCATTATTTCTGCTTTTTTGCATTTGTGTGCTATGTTTCTGTGACCTAATGTATGGTCAATTTTTGTGAATGTGCCATGTGGTGCTGAGAAGAAGGTGTATTCCTTTTTATCCCTATTTATTTTTCTCCATATGTCTCTTAATTCTAATTTTTCTAAGATTTCATTCACTTCTTTTACCTCTTTCTTATTTATTTTTTTATTTGATTTATCTAAATTTGATAATGGTTGGTTTAAGTCTCCCACTAGTATGGTTTTATTGTCTATATCTTCCTTCAATTCTCCTAGTTTCTCCATTAGAAATTTGGGTGCTATATTATTTGGTGCATACATGTTGATTAGTGATATTTCCTCATTGTCTATACTCCCTTTTAGCAGAATATATTTACCTTCCCTATCCCTTTTGATCAGGTGTATTTGTGCTTTGGCTTTGTCAGATATCATGATTGCCACTCCTGCCTTCTTTCTATCAGTTGAGGCCCAGAAGGTCTTACTCCATTCTTTAATTCTGACCTTGTGGGTCTCAACCCGCCTCATGTGTGTTTCTTGAAGACAACATATGGTAGGGTTTTGGATTCTAATCCATTCTGCTATTCGTCTACTTTTTATGGGTGAGTTCATCCCATTCACGTTCAAAGTTATGATTGTCATTTGTGGACTCCCTGGCATTTTGATTGCCTTCCCTAATTCTAACCTTTTCTTCTTCGGCTCTACCTTTTAGTCCAGTGATTTACTTTGAATCAGTCCCCCTTGTCCCCTCCCTTGATGTTTCCCTTTTTAGTCCCTTCCTTTTTCTTCCCTCTCCCTCCCCCTTCTCTTTCCCTCCCTTTTTGTTCTCCCTCTCCCCCTCCCCCCCTTGGTTTTCCCTTCTCCTTATCCTTGTTGGGTAAGATAGAATTCAGGATCCCAATGGATCTGGATGTTTTTCCCTCTCAGAGTTGATTTCCCTGAGATTGAGGTTCAAGTAACCCCCCCCTTCCTCTCCTTATAGGAGTTTTCTTCCCCTCCCCTTCCCATGTGAATCTTTGTGTGAGAAAGATTATTCTATTTGGTCTTTCTTTACCCCCTATTTATACATTACATTTTCCCCACATATTAGTATACATAGATTGATATAAATGTAGTCCTTATAGAAGAGAGTTTGAGTAAAAGAAGAAGATAACATTTTTCCCCTTTCCTTAATATTTACCTTTTCAGGTATTCCTTGCTCTTTGATATTCGGTATCGAACTTTCCACTGAGCTCTGGTCTTTTCTTTGCAAAAAGTTGGAAGTCTTCTATTTTGTTGAATGCCCATACTTTCCCTTGGAAGTATATAGTCAGTTTTGCTGGGTAGCTGATTCTTGGTTGGAGACCCAGCTCTCTTGCCTTTCTGAAGATCATGTTCCATGCCTTACGATCATTCAGAGTAGAACTTGCAAGGTCTTGTGTGACCCTTATTGGCATTCCTTTATATCTAAATTGTCTTTTTCTGGCTTCCTGTAGGATTTTTTCTTTTGTTTGATATCTTTGGAATTTGGCAATTACATTCCTGGGAGTTGTCTTTTGGGGTTTTAGTGTAGAAGGTGTTCTGTGAGCTCTGTCAGTGGCTGTATTGCCCCCTTGTTCTAGAATCTCTGGGCAATTTTCTTTGATTATATCTTGTATCACCATGTCCAGTTTGGTGTTTATTTCTGGCTTTTCTGGGAGTCCAATTATTCTTAAATTATCCCTTCTCCCTCTATTTTCCAGATCTATCACCTTGTCGGTGTGATATTTTATGTTCTCTTCTAATTTCTTGGTATTTTGGCTTTGCTTTATTAATTCTTGCTCTTTTACACGATCGTTGTCTTCCAGCTGTCTGATTCTAGCCTTTAAAGCCTGGTTTTCCTTTTCAGTTTCATCATACCGGTTTTGTAGATGCGTGAATTTCTTTTGCATTATTTCCAACTTTTCCTCCCAGAAGGCTTCCATCTTTTTGGTCATTTCTGATTCAAATTCTTCATAGGTTTGTGGAGAGTTTCCATTTCCTTTGGAAGGTTTTGGAGCATTTTCTTGTATATTATCTTCTATCTGCTCTGTATTTTGTATTTTGGCTCCATAGAATGTGTCCAAAGTCGCCCCTTTCTTCTTATTTTTCTTGGTATTTGGGGGCTTCTGTGCTTCTGTGGAGTTTGCCATCTCTGAAAGTGGAGGATTAGCTTTTCTTATCTCTGTCTGGTGTTCAGAGGCTTTAGTCCTGGGCAGATTGTCGGTTCTGTAAGCTTTCCCTGGGTTAAATTGAATATGCCTCACTGGAACTGGAATGGAAGGGTCGGACCACGTTGCTTTCCGGAAGTTGCCTTCAGAATCGCTGGCCGTGAGGCTGTTTCGTCGGCATGCGGGGGGATGGGCTGCAGCTTCCCCAAGCTCCGAGGGCAGGGACTTTCACTGAGACTTGGATAGCAGGATCCAGCCCTTGAGGCTGTCTTGCTCCAGGCAGTGACTTTCACTGGGACTTGGATAGAAGGCCCTGAGGGTTGTTGTTCCGAGGACCCTGCTCTCTGAGCCAGGCCTGGCTGCGGCTTCCGGGAGCCTTGGACTCTGAGCTCCTACCCCTTAGGTCCAAGTGATCTCGGGTTCTGGCTTTTGAGGGGAGCCGTACCTTTCGATCCGGGTCCAGGCCCAGGAAGAGGGTTCCCAGGGTCTGTGCTGTTGATCGTTTTGAATTTCGGCGCCTTAGGAGCTTATAGTTTGAGATCGGTCGGGAAGGGTTTTCCAGAGATCTGAACTTTAGCTTTCTCTAAGCCGCCATCTTAACCGGAAGTCTCCTCTAGTATTCTTGTTAAGATTTTTGCATCTATGTTCATTAAGGAGATTGATCTATAGTTGTTGGGGGTTTTTTTTTTCAGTTTTTTCCTGGCTGACTTTGGAATCAGTACCATATTTGTGTCATAATAGGAATTTGGTAGAAGTCCTTCTTTGCTCATTCTGTCACATAGTTTATATAAAATTGGGATTCATTGTTCTTTGAATATTTGATAGAATTCATTTGTCAATGCATCGGGTCATGGGGATTTTTTCTTAGGGAGTTCTTTGATGGCTTGTTCAATTTATTTTTCTGAGATGGGGTTGTTTAGATATTCTATTTCTTCGTCTGTTATTCAAGGCAAGTTCTATTTTTATAAATATTCATCCATATCACCTAGACTGCCATATTTATTGGTATATAATTGGGCATAATGGTTTTTAATGATTGCCTTACTTTCCTCTTCATTAGAGGGGAGGTCTCACTTTTCATCTTGGATATTGTCAAATTGGATTCCTTCTTTCCTTTTATTAATGAGGTTGAGCAGTATTTTGTCTTGTTTCTTAAATCAATATTACTTTCACTTTCAATTTTATTAATTTCTCTTTTGATTTTTAGGATCTCTAATTTACTTTTCATCTGAGGATTTTTAATTTGTTCATTTTCAATTGTTTTTTTTTTTTAATTTGCAAGCCCAATTCCTTGACCTCTTCTCTCTTTACGTTGGGAATATATGAACTCAAGGACATAAATTTCCCCCTGAGAACTGCTTTGGCTGCATTCCATAGATTTTGAAAGGATGTCTGATCATTGTCATTTTCTTCAAAGAAATTATTGTTTCTGTGATTTGTACTTTAACCAATTTTGGAGAATCAGATTGTTTAATTTCCAGTAAATTTTGGAGTGGCCTCTCCATGTAACCTTACTCATTGTTGTTTTCATTGCATTGTGATCTGAGAAGGTTACACTGATTATTCCTGCTCCTTTGCACTGGTTTGTAATCTAGAGTCAGCAGCCAGTAAAATGAGTATCTTCTTTCAGGGAAAAAATGGTCACTAGTTTTTGAAATAGTGGTGAGGAGGAACAGAATGACAGGAATTAGAGCAGGATCTAAAGAGGATAGATATCATGGGTGTCTTTTAAATTGATGCTATATCCTGAAATATGGTCTTCTCCAGCACTATCCTCTGACATGAATTGATGAATTGCAGAACTAGGCACTGGCAACATTATTGTGCTGTTCTAAATTTCTTCTGCATTCTCAGATTGATCCCTAATTTCTATTGGAGAAGCTGATGTACCTACTTTCTTCTCTAGATTTAGGATGATTGCAATCCTGCATGAGGTTTTTAGTGGAGGTGGAGGTTGTAATTTAGGAGGAGTGGGAGGAAGAGAGGATGGAGAGAATCCTTCTAAGGTGAGGGAGGGTCAGACGTCCTCACAGCTTCTGTAGCAGCCTCATGTGAGAAGTTAGGAAAAGAATTGATAGAATCAGTTAAAGCCATAAAAGTTGAAAGAGTAATCGTAATATACAAGTGTCAGTAGAAGTAGGGAAATGTGGGGTCAGAACCTGAGAAACAGCTCAACTCTCCACATTTTGTGCAGTATTCTGCCCAGATTCCATGTGATCCAAATTGCTGGTAATATTCTGTTTTCTTTTTACTTTGTTTCATAGCTTGCCCTATGCAATGCCATTCTTCTTTAGTAAATACTCCTCGTTCTGAAATGTTAGGACAACATTTCAATATAACTTTAAGTAAGGCCTTGAGCTAACCTTCTGAAATCTTAATTCCTACTTTTAAGGATTTTACAGTCCTTAAGCCAGCAGGAATCCTCCTTTGGGGCAGCCCTAGCGCCTAGCACTGCAGTCAGTAAATGGTGATCCTTTGCTTACTTGCATTGTCTCTGGGTCTCCATTCTTGGCGGATTTTCCTGAACCCTACACTCTTCGTTTACTATGTCTTTCTCCCTCTCCATTTCTCTCTCCTTCCCTCCCATCTGTGTCTTTTTCTCACTGTCACTTGTCCTCTCTGCCTCATCATCTCTGTGTCTATCCTCTATCTCCATTGTTAATACATCTCATTCTGTTTCTGTCTCTCCCAATCACTGTCTGTCTCTGTGAGCTTTTCTCTGTATCTCACCCTCTGTTCTTTCTGATTCTTTTTCCTTCTATCCACTCCTCTCTCCTCTCCCTTGATTGTTCTTTCCCTGCTTTTGGTGTCTTCCTCTTCCTCTCTATGACCTCCCTGCCTTACTTCTAGTCTCTGTCTCCGTCTCTTTTGCTCTTCCTAAGGACCCTGGGCCCAGAATGGGATCTTGAAGTCTATCTTGTCCTACAGGGTAAGGAAGAAGTGCAAAGTAAGGGGGGTAGGGAGGAGGGAGTACAAAAAAGGAGGGAAGGAGAGGGGGGAGGGAACTTAGCAGACCGTAAAGAAACAAGAAGGGAACAAAAAAAGAGGGCCAAAAAGGGAAGCATATGAAGGGAGGGGAATAGGGGGCTTGACTAAAAGTAAATCACGAGGTTAAAAGGATAAAGCAAAAGAAGAAAGGACAGAAGTAGGGAAGGATTTCGAAATGCTAGGAAATTCAAAAGTGACAATCATAACTTTGAACGAGAATGGGATGAACTCACCCATAAAATGTAGAAGAAGAAGAGAGTGGATTAGAATTCAGAATCCTACCATATGGTATCTACGAGAAACACACCTGAGGGGGATAGAGACTCACAAGTGTCAGAATTAATGGTTGGGGTAAGAACTATTGGGCCTCACCTGATAGAAAGAAGGCAGGAGTAGCAATCACGGTATTTGACAAAATCAAAATAGACCTGGTTAGAAGGGACAGGGAAGGTAAATACATCCTGATGAAAGGGATGATCGATAATGAGGAAAAAACACTCATCAACCAGTATGCACTGTGAATCTTAAAATTTCTCAGAGTCTACCTTAGGACATTTCGTTAGGGCTATTCCCCATTTTAAACAATGAAGGTACTTAAGCAGGAATGTATTGGGAACTTTAAAATTACTTCACCCATACTTAGGCATACTTTAGGGGAAGGTAAAGTTGTAAAACTCCTTACTGAACGATGAAAAATTACTTAACTCATACTTCGAGTGAGGCAAAAGCCCTTAAGTTAGTTCTATTTTTAGATCTAATACAAAAGGGTAAATAAAGTGGAAGGGGAAATACATAAAGGAGATTAATTCATTTCTTCATGCTTTAGGGCACTCACAGAGTACCTCCAGGACCCCAAGCTGCTCATGCAGGAGGTAGGATAGAATCCAATTAAACTAAGCCTGAGACTCATTCTGAGGAGACTGCTTCTGAAACATTCAGATGGAGGAGGGAGCTGGTGAAAGTAGCTGAGATGCTGCTTGCCTGGTGTCATTAGGAATCCTTACTTAGGTGGCTGCTGGGTAGCTCAGTGGATTGAGAGCCAGGCCTAGAGATGGGAGGTCCTAGGTTCAAATCTGGCCTCAGCCACTTCCTAGCCTTGTGACCCTGGGCAAGTCACTTGACCCCCATTGCCTAGCCCTTACCACTCTTCTGCCTTGGAGCTAATACACAGTATTGACTCCAAGACAGAAGGTAAGGGTTTAAAAAAAAATCCTTACTTAGACAGATCTTATGATGAGTTATAAAAAACTGTCTGATTTCTCTTTTAAGACTCAGGTCTAGGCCATACTGGCTTTGAGGCCCTTCATACTTATTCCTTTCTTACTCTCTATCTCTTTCTTTGATTACTCATTGTATTGTTAATTAAAATCTCTATAAAACCCAATAGACATGGGTATTTGAATAATTGGGAATATTTCCCTGCCAACCACTTTATATTTGATTTTGTACCCAAGATACTGTAGTGAAACATATTTCTGAGGTCAAATTTTACTCACCCTCTCTTATATCTATCATCATTTATATCTTCCACGATTTTAATCACTACAGTTTAAGACCTCAACCATTTTAAATCTCACACCATAAACGAAAACGCACAGAGAAAATCGTCATCCTCGGTTACCAAGAGACGACTACTACTATATTTGACAACGCAGGAGAAATTGGTGAATTTACCTTAGTTTTATGGGGACATTTTCTCTGACTTCTATATTCAATTTCTAGTCGATTTCTAGCCCTGTATTAAAACTGTACTTCTTGGGTAACTACTGACTACAGAGAGAATCTACTTTGTTGAACAATTGCAGCTATTATGAAGTGGAATACTCAGTGTTCAAAGTTCTGAAAGAGAATTTTCTGTGTACTTCTCCAAAGCTATTTCTGTGTCAGAGCCAGGTCAAAGTGTGGCAGAGATTTCAGTTGTTATATTGCTGAGACCAGAAGCAAAAAGACCTTTGAGTACTTATATATTTTCAACATTCTGGTGACTGGTAAGAGAACATATTTGGTTCACTATCCCACATATTTTATGCCCTTTTCTCTCCCACTCTCTTTTCTTCCCTCTAGCCATCTTCAATTCCTCTTTCCCCCTCTACCTTTCCCTGCTCTGTCCTTTCGAAGGTTCCGACCCTCTCCTCTTCTTCTACATCCAACCTTTCTCTGATCCATCCTACCCCTCTCCCCTTTTGACTACAACTCCTATCCTTTTCCTACTCTGTGTGCTTTCTCCATCTCTTCATCCCTCTACTCTTCTCCTCCCCTTCTCTCTTTTCTTCAACTGTCTTTCCATTCTTTCATTTCACCCTCTTCTGATTCTCTCTTCTTTCTCCACTCTTGTCCCCTGATCCATCACTTTGTCACCCTTCTCACTCCTTCCCCTAAGCCTACCCTGTCCTGACCTTTCCTTCCCAACTCCACACTACATCGCCCCCCCCCCCCATTTCCTGATGGTTCTCCTCTTTCAATGTACTTTTTTTTGATACTCTCACGGCCTTTTCCTTCCTTTGCTTTCTCCCCTCTGTGTACCGCTCCCCCCCTCCCTCCTTACCTTCCTTCCTCTGTCTTTTCTATTCACCCCTCTCAACCTATTTTTCCACTTCCCATTTGACCGGAGATTCCAAGGGGGAAACCGGTATTTTATTGACACTCTCAGGGGTCAACAGCAATCACACCTCCATGATCAGCAAAGGGACAGAAATCAATGGCTTCTCCGTAGATATGGGAAATGCGGGAAACAGCCCCGCAATGGACAGGGTTGCTCGAAACAGCACAGGACGACCGACTCCACCCAGAATTTTCTCACTGGACCAAACACAAATCCATCCAGACCCATTCTCCGGAAGAGAAAGGGGTCTTCCAGCCTCATTTACAGGAAGGATCAGGGGGGGAGTTAGGGCAAAAGTCATGAAAGGGTTCAAGTCAACAAAATCAAGTACATTACTGCTCAGGAAAAGAACCACAGGAGGCACTGAGGCTCAGAGATACAGGCTCAAAAAAGACCCATAGTGAAGAAGACGGAATCATTTTCTAAGGGGCTGAAGGACTTACCTCAGAAGTTGTATCAAAGGGAGTTACATTTCCTCCTCGGAAAACCCAGAGACTCTAAAAGGAACCGCCCCCGTAGCAACGCCAAACAAAGATTCCGATTGGACAACGGACACGCCCATGAACTGCACAGTGGACTGTTCCAAAGGCGAAAGCCCTGGGGGGCAGGGAAGGGGGAGTTCCTGGGAGGGGCCACAAAGGGGCCCGGGTGGAGATGGTGGCTGCAGGCCCCAGATGTAAAACGTTATACCTCCACCCCGGGAAACCGAGGATTAACAGGAGAAACGTGCTGGCAATTAGCGAGTGCCCTGGTGGCGGGCAACCTGACATGACTTCCAGACTCGTTTTCCCCCTCGCCAACCTCCCCAGCCCGCTCCAACAACCTCCGTGGGCTGGCCCAATTACCCTCCAACAATTCCTTTTCGCTCCATCTCATTCTCTTCACCTCCTTCTAGCCGGATTTCTCTGCCCTTCGCCCCCCCACCCCCTTTCCATTCTGTCCCTCCCAACTTTCTCTCCTTTTCTAACCACCCTCTTTCTCTGCTCCTCCCTGACCTCACTCTTATACTTTTTATACTCTTCATCCAGTCTAGCTCTCTTCATCGCTCGAGTCTACCACCGTTGGGCCCCCTGCTGAGTACCCCCGCCTTCACCCAGGATTTTGCTCACCGAAGCAAACACGACTTCATCCAGAGACATTCTCCAGAAGGGAAAAGGGTCTTCAAGCCTCTTCTGCAAAAGGGATTCTGGGCAAATGAGCGCAAAAGTCGTGAAAGCGTTCGGGTCTGCAAAATCAAGTACCTGATACTCAGGAAAAGAACCACGGAAGGTACTTGAGGCTCAGGGAGAGGAGCTCACAAAAGACCGATAGTGTCAAAGCCAGAGTTGCTTTCCAAGGGACTGAAAGGCTTACCTCGGAAGTTGGATCAGAGGGAGTTCAATTTTCTCCCAGGACTATGGGGAGAAAAGAACTGAAAGGAACCGCCCACCTAGCAATGCCAAGCGAAGATTCTGATTGGAAAAGGGACACGTCAGTGACCCTAGAGTGGACAATTCCAACGTCGTAAGCAGCGGGGGTGGCGGGGGAATGGGGAGGTGAGAGGCGCCACGAGCCTGGGTTGGCTGCAGGCCAGATACCCAACACCCCACCTCTACCCGGGGAAACCGAGGAGCAAAAGGAGGAACGTGCTGGCAATTAGCGAGTGCCCTGGTGGAGGGCAACCTGACATGTCTTCCGGACTCGTTTCCTCCCCTCGCCAAACTCCCCCGCCCGCTCCAACAACCTCCATGGGCTGGCCCATTTACCCTCCAACATTTCCTTTTTGGGTCTCTCTCTATCTCTTCACCTCCTTTTAGCCGTATTTCTCTGCCTTCAGCCCCACCCCCCCACACCCCTCTTTCTATTCTGACCTTCGCAACTTTCATCTCCTCTGGACCACTGCTTTATAATATAGTCTGAGATCTGGGACTGCCAGGCTCCCTTCCTTTGTATTTTTTTTTTCATTATTTCCCTGGATATCCTTGATCCTTTGTTCTTCCAAAAGAAATTTGTGATGGTTTTTTCTAGATCAGTAACAAAAAATTTTTGGAAGTTCCATGGGTATGTCACTAAATAGTTAGATGAAAGTTTGGGTAGGATGGTCATTTTTATTATATTGGCTCGTCCTACCCATGAGCAGTTAATGTTTTTTCAAAGTGTTCGAGTCTAGTTTTAGTTGTGTGGAGAGTGCTTTGTAGTCGTGTTCTTAAAGTTCCTGTGTTTGTCTCCGGAGATAGATTCCTAAGTATTTTATTTTGTCTAAGGTTATTTTGAATGGGATTTCTCTTTCTAGTTCTTGCTGCTGAGCTGTGTTTGGAATATATAGAAATGCTGATGACTTATGCCGGTTTATTCTGTATCCGGCAACTTTGCTAAAGTTGTTGATTTACAAGCAAACTAGCAAGAATCACATGATTATTTCAATAGATGCAGAAAAAGCCTTTGACAAAATACAACACCCATTCCTATTAAAAACACTAGAAAGCATAGGAATAGAAGGGTCATTCCTAAAAATAATAAACAGTATATATCTAAAACCAACAGCTAATATCATCTGCAATGGGGATAAACTAGATGCATTCCCAATAAGATCAGGAGTGAAACAAGGATGCCCATTATCACCTCTACTATTTGACATTGTACTAGAAACACTAGCAGTAGCAATTAGAGAAGATAAAGGAATTGAAGGCATCAAAATAGGCAAGGAGGAGACCAAGTTATCACTCTTTGAGGATGACATGATGGTCTACTTAAAGAATCCTAGAGATTCAACCAAAAAGCTAATTGAAATAATCAACAACTTTAGCAAAGTTGCAGGATACAAAATAAACCCACATAAATCATCAGCTTTTCTATATATCTCCAACACAGCTCAGCAGCAAGAACTAGAAAGAGAAATCCCATTCAAAATCACCTTAGACAAAATAAAATACCTAGGAATCTACCTCCCAAGACAAACACAGGAACTATATGAACACAACTACAAAACACTCGCCACACAACTAAAACTAGACTTGAACAAATGGAAAAACATTAACTGCTCATGGATAGGACGAGCCAATATAAGAAAAATGACCATCCTACCCAAACTTATTTATCTATTTAGTGCCATACCCATTGAACTACCAAAATACTTCTTCACTGATTTAGAAAAAACCATAACAAAGTTCATTTGGAAGAACAAAAGATCAAGGATATCCAGGGAAATAATGAAAAAAAACACATATGATGGGGGCTTTGCAGTCCCTGACCTAAAACTATATTACAAAGCAGCAGTCATCAAAACAATTTGGTACTGGCTAAGAAACAGAAAGGAAGATCAGTGGAATAGACTGGGGGAAAGCGACCTCAGCAAGACATTATACGATAAACCCAAAGATCCCAGCTTTTGGGACAAAAATCCACTATTCGATAAAAACTGCTGGGAAAATTGGAAGACAGTGTGGGAGAGATTAGGAATTGATCAACACCTCACACCCTACACCAAGATAAATTCAAAATGGGTGAGTGACTTAAACATAAAGAAGGAAAGCATAAGTAAATTGGGTAAACACAGAATAGTATACATGTCAGACCTTTGGGAGGGGAAAGGCTTTAAAACCAAGCAAGATATAGAAAGAATCACAAAATGTAAAGTTGTTGATTTAAGTAGACCATCATGTCATCTGCAAAGAGTGATAATTTGGTCTCCTCCTTGCCTATTTTGATGCCTTCAATTTCTTTTTCTTCTCTAATTGCTACTGCTAGTGTTTCTAATACAATGTCAAATAATAGAGGTGATAATGGGCATCCTTGTTTCACTCCTGATCTTAATGGGAATGGATTTAGTCTATCCCCATTGCAGATGATATTAGCTGATGGTTTTAGATTGTAATGTGGAAATTTAAGGCTTCTGGGAGAGGGTTATAATATTGTAATGGCTAAAATGTGGCTACAGGATTTATGTAATATTAAACTATGGCCGCCAAGGAATTTACTTATGAAATTCCTAAAAATGAAACACTTAAGTCAGAATGAAGTTTATGGAGGTTTAATCACACTGGGAGTAGGGAAAAGGATAGGGAGAGAAGGAGAGAAGAGAAAAAGGGAAAGGGGCTACTCAACCTCTGACCAAGGCAGAGGGAGTTTTAGGCCCAAAGGCCCAGGTGGAAAGAGTCAGTCCTTAACTCACGTGACCAATCTGAAGGAAAGCTGTCTGCGGGCGTCCTCCCTCTCCAAGCTCCTAACACCAACTCTTCCTAACACCAACTGGCGTCTCCCTCTCCCCACAGGAAGTGAGCGAATTCTAGAGGCTGTTCCCTACCTCACTTCCTATGTCTCACAAAATCCAATGGTTGGCTCTAGCTTGGCTTAGGACAGCCCAGGTGGGCAGTTAGTTATTTCTGATTTGTCATTGACTAGCACATGCCCGTGTAGTGTGGGTGTGCACAATTTTGGGTGCTAGACCAAGATGGAGACTTTTAAAATTCACAATCCCCCCTGATGATGATTGGGAGACTAGTCTCCCCAATTGATCACTAAACATAAGCATACTGTACCCCAAAAATTTCTAACTGTAAGTGTATACAAAAAAATTTTCCACTAAGAGGAAAATTATAATAGCTGTAAATATGGGAAATGGACGAGAGAGAAAGACAGCAAACCAATGTTTTGCTGGGCGCATTGACAAAGGCCAATTAGGGGGCAGTCCCCTTTGGCATAAGAGTGTACATTCAAAAAATGTTCAATCAACCACACCCCAAGGTTCATTCTGGATCTTCCTGTAGTGAAAAGGTTTAGATATCTTTCTGCAAACAGTTCATTCTCTGGATTCAGTTAGTTAGCAAGCTTCTTCTCTGAAGATTTATCTCGAACAAAATTTAAATCTTGGATTTGATGAAATACAATCCCCCCTGAAGAAAGTGTTGAAAAAACACTGAGTCCAGCTGAGGATTCAAGTTTCAGTTGTGGGGGTGTGTGAGTTAATTCAAAATAAAAACAAAACAATATGAAAATAAAATCAAAATCAAAAGAAGAAAAGGGGAAAAAATTAAGGGAAAAAAATATAGACCCTTTATATATATATATATATATATATATATATTAAAGAAAATTCAAAATCAGTATCAAAATAAAAAAAAATCTATGTATACAAAATTTTAGAAAGCAAGAATAAAAAAAATTTTTTTTTTTCCACAGGCCCCTGTATTAGGGTCCAGTTAAGTAATTTCTAATCCCACAAGTCTGTAGGACAGAATGTAGCATAATTTTACTTCCCCATTTGCAGCCAAGGCTACAGGAAGTTGCCATACTATAGGAGAGAAAAAAAAAGAGGACCAGATTTTTATTTTATATCTAGGGAAGTGTTATTCCCTCGTCTGATTTTACCTTTGTTCTCAGGAATGGATGGATGGAGCCAGGATGGTAGCCAACCTTAGGTACTTGTCTGTAGGTATTTTCATGAAGAGTGTGGATACAGGGAAGGCCTACATCTTAACGTCTGTCAAGTGTCGCAACCCCGAGTCTCACACTAGGTTCAAGTCCTTAGTATTGGCTTAGAAATGCATTAAGTCTTCCTGGATTGGTCTTTGATTTTTAGACCTGTGAGCTCTTTTGGCATTATCCAGGTTATCTCTGTGCTCCTTGTTTGATCTCGTTCCTAGAATCAGACACAAACACTAATCATAGTCCCACAACAATTATCAATAAATGGCAGGTTCCCATAGTCTAAAGCTGTTTGGGTGCGTATTAGTAATAACAGCAAGTATATATATTTAAACTAATATTGTAGAATAAAATTAATATTGATCATATGTACTTAAAGTACATAGAAATGAGAAAAAGGGAAAAAAATAAAATAATGTAAAAATAATAATAATAATAAAATACGGAAAAGAGAAAAAAAAAGGAAAAAAGGGAAAAAAATTAAATTTAGAAATTCAATGTGTCAAAAGCAGAATAAAACAGTTCCACTTGTCAATGGGTAGTTATCTCCAATGCATGTATAGGATACAGTCAATCAGTCTCAACAGAAGATGCTCTCTTTACATGAGAACAGTGAATCCAAGAGTCCTTTTCTCCAACCTTTATAGATGTTGGAGTAGTTAACAGTATTTGGAATGGTCCTTCCCAGGAAGGCTGGGTTGCTCCTGTACGCTGGAAGTTCTTTATATACACGTTGTCTCCTGGGTTCAGGTCGTGAAGTGAGAAGTCTAGTGGTCCAGCTTGTACTGCAGCTCCGGATTCATGTAGCTCACGCAGTTTGTGCTGTAATTCCTGTATATAGGAAGCAATAGTAGTATCTCCCCCTAATAGCGATGTATAAGCCGGGGAGAAAGGCTTAGCCTGTATAGGTGGATGTCCAAAAAGCATCTCAAATGGTGAGATATGTAAGTCTCCTCTAGGCCTGCTTCTAAGATAAAATAGGGCCAGAGGGAGAATTTCAGGCCATCTTAAATGGGTCTCAGTGCATAATTTTCCAATCATAGTTTTAAGTTCTTTGTTCATCCTCTCAACTTGGCCTGAACTCTGGGGATGATATGGAACATGGAATTTTGGAGTTATCCCCAAGCAAGAATATATCTGGTTTAGAACAGAATCAGTAAAATGACTCCCCCTATCGGAGTCAATACGTGCTGGTAGGCCAAAGCGAGGAATAATTTCTTTTAAAAGCACCTTAGCAACAAAAGCTGCTGTGGCTCGGGGTGTAGGAAATGCTTCCGGCCATCTGGTCAGTTGGTCTACTATGACCAAACAAAATTTATATTGTCCAGCCTTTGGCATCGTTATAAAATCTATCTGCAGGTGCTCAAAAGGTGTGTAAGCCAGAGGACGTCCACCAAAGGCTTTACCACGAAAGGCATGTTGGTTATATGCCTGGCAGGTAGAGCAGGATGAACACACTTTAGAGGCTATGGTAGTTATACCAGGGGCTATCCATACTCTCTTAACAGAGTCCACGATGCCCTGGGTACCAAAGTGGCCATTATTATGAACAGATTGGCAAATTTGGTGATAGAAACTTCTAGGGAGCAGGGGTTTTCCTTCAGATGACACCCAGACTCCATTGATCTGTTTTGCTTTGAATTTCTGTTTCCATTTTTCCACTTCCTTCTCATCATAGGAAAGTGATAAATTTGAGTCATCAGTAGTTGTTAATGTTAGAAGTAATTCAGGCCCTTCTATGGCTGCTAGCTTTGCAGCAGCATCTGCTCGGTCATTTCCCCTAGAGACAGGGTCGGAGCCACCTGTATGGGCTGAGCAATGAACTACAGCTAGGGCTTCAGGCAGCTGAAGAGCAGAAAGGACTTCATTAATAATTTCAGCATTAGCTATGGATTTTCCAGCTGAGGTTAAAAATCCTCTCTGGAGCCATAGCATCCCGACTGAGTGACAAATGCCAAAAGCATATCTAGAATCCGTATAAATTGTTGCCTTTTTATCCTTTGCAATTATACAGGCATGTTTCAGAGCTATGAGTTCAGCTCCTTGAGCGCTAATGTTAGAAGGTAGTGAAGTTGACCACTCAGTGGCAAATTCTGAGACTACGGCAGCTCCACTATAGCGTATGCCATCCCTCATGAAAGAAGAACCATCAGTAAATAAGATCAGGTCTGAGTTCTTTAAGGGAGTGTCCAAGAGATCATCTCGAGGCTTTTCTGCCATGGACACTAGTGTTTCACAACTGTGTAATGGTTCTCCTGAAGTTGGTAAGTCTGGAAGCAAGGTGGCAGGATTAAGCGTTGAACAGCGTTTCAAAGTAATATTTTCATTATTTAGCAAGGTTATTTCATACCTTGTAATTCGCTGATCAGAAAATGCCTGTGTTCTCTGTCTTAGCAATAATGCTTCTACCTCATGTGGACACATAATTGTCAATGGGCATCCTAATACTAGATCAACGGTTTTTGTCACTAGTAAAGCAGTAGCAGCCACTCCTCTAAGGCATGGTGGTGCTCCTGAAGCTATTGGGTCCAACTGGGCTGAATAATAAGCAACTGGACGCTGAGAAGGCCCCAGAGTCTGAGTTAAAACGCCCGAGGCTACTCCTCTTCGCTCATGTACATCCAAAATGAATGGCTTGTTGTAATTTGGGATGCCTAGAGCAGGGGCAGATAAGATAGCCTTTTTTAGCTCTGATAGAGCTGACAAGTGTTCAGGCTCTAATTTGAGGGGTTCAGGGACTGCATCCCTTGTTAGTGCTATAAGAGGTTTAGTAATTTCCCCATAGCAAGGAATCCATTGTCTGCAAAACCCTGTTGCTCCCAGAATTGCTCTTAACTGTTTTTTAGTGGTAGGAGCACTCAATTTTTGAATATTCTCAATTCGCTTGGGAGAAATAGAGCGTGCACCAGCTGTCAGAATGAACCCCAAATATTCTACTTTGGGGAGACACCACTGAACTTTTTCCTTTGAGATCTTATGACCTCTTTTGTGCAGTTCCAAAAGAAGGTGTTTACTATCTTCCTGACATTTTTCTGCATCCACGGAAGCCAAGAGTAGGTCATCTACATATTTTATTAATTTGCTGTTTTTAAATTTTATATTATCTGTATCTTGTCCCAAAATTTGTGCAAATAAGGTCGGACTTTCTACATAACCCTGGGGCAGCCGACTCCAGGAATATTGTATGCCATTCCAGGTGAAAGCAAAAATATGCCTCGAGTTCTCATGTATGGGTATAGAGAAGAAGGCTGAGCACAAGTCTACTACTGTAAAGTATGTAGCTGTGCTAGGAATAGAAGAAATAATAGTATTGATATTTGGAACTATGGAGTGTCTCTTTATAACGTGATTGTTCACAGCCCTCAAATCCTGTACGAATCTATAGAGGTGTTTTCCATCGGGTCCCCTTTTTGGTTTTTTAACGGGGAGGATGGGCGTGTTGTATTCAGATTTACAAGGGAAAATTATTCCTTGGTCAATTAAAGAATTTATTATTGGGGTAATGCCCTCCATTGCCTCCTTGGAAAGAGGATACTGAGGAATGCAAGGAGGTGGGCTGGATTTAGTTTTTATTTGCACGGGAGTAGCTGATTTAAGTAAGCCTACATCAGTAGAAGATGTGGCCCAAAGAGACTCTGGTATATCTGTAGGTATTTCAAAGGTGGGAGGCTCCTTTGCCTCCTGGCTCTCTGAGAGAAATACAGGGAGTAAATTTAAGGTTTCCTCGGGCACTTCTAAAGAAAGGGAGCCATCTGGGGCACACATTATTGTGGCTTGTAATTTGCATAGTAAATCTCTCCCCAGCAAATTTGTGGGAGATCCAGGCATTAAAAGAAAAGAGTGCTCAACAGTTAGGGGTCCCACGCGTACCATGCGAGGAGAAAGTTTTGGGACCTTTAACGGTTTTCCTGAAACACCTACTACATTTAAAGAGCCAATAGAATCACATTTCTCATCTGGTTTGCTTACTAGAACTGACCTAGATGCTCCAGTGTCTAAAAGACAGTCATAGTATGAATTTCCTACCCTTAAAGTGACATGAGGTTCCTTACTGTTCGGGGGGGAATATATAGGGATTACTGGCATTAAAATATCAGGGTCTGGAAAATCAAAGGTCTCATTCTTTGATTCCAGGGCCCTCACCCCCCCTTCACACCTTCATAAAGATGCTTGGGCAGTTTTTTGGGACCCTCCACGCTGTTGGGGTTGTTCACCCTGAGTGTAGCGTGGTCGAGCTCCATTTCTTATATATTGTTGTTGGGCAGTTCTTTTGGTAGTATCATTTTCTGTATTTTGAGGATCGTCATTTTGATTGGCATTGTGGTTCCTATATTTATTATTTCTAAAGGTGTTATTATTTCTTGTTTCCCGTAGTCTGCTCCTACAGACTATCATTGCATGGCCTCTCTTCCCACAGAAGAGGCATATTAAGGGGTTTGTTAATGATCTATCTGTGGATTCCTGCAAAGGGGCCATGGTCTCTCCCTTACTTTTCAATTGTTCCTTTAAAATTTCAATTTCTTTTTCTAAGTCTGACACTGATTTATTGTGTGTTTCAGGTTTTTTTGTACGATTCTTATAGGCATATGTTGCTACTTTCCTCAGTTCTTCGAGGTCCATAGACTCCCAGTTGGGACAGTTGGTTTCAAAGTAGTCTTTTACTGCTGAACAACAATTCCTAACGAATTGTCTGCGTATATGTTTAATGTCTTTTTCTCTGGACAAATCAAGGTCCATATATGTACTTCCTACGTCAATAAGTCTGTCCATAAAGTGGGAGGGGGTCTCATTAATTTCCTGCCGGGATTGTTCAAATTTTTCCCATGCATCAGGGCTATCAGAGCAGTCTCTCATGGCTTTTAATAATGCTTCTCTGGCCAGGGCTAGTTTTGTGTGATCCTGTACAATATTAGGGTTCCAGTGTGGATCTACAGTTGGCCAGTGATGAGCTCCTCTACCACTTTTCTTATTAGCTAGAGAGATGACATTATTTTTCTCTCTCTTTGTCAGAAATGTATCTAACAAATTCTCCACATCCAACCAAGAAGGGTCAAAGTTTCTGAATATATTTTCTAATTTTTCTATAACCAACATTGGTTCTGCCTCAAATGATTGAACATTGTGCTTGAATTTTTCTAAATCATCAGGTTTAAATGGTGTATAGTGTCTTACAGGCACCAAGTTCCCTTCTTTATTAAAGGTGGGTACTTCCCTCAATGGAAATAAACTTCTGTCTAAACTATCTGGTGTTACTGTTTCTAGGCTACTTGCTCCATTTTCAATGTTAGGATTATTAGCTGTTGGAGCATGGGGGTTGGAGATTAGAGCAAGAGTGGAGGGGAGGGTAGGGGGAAGGGCTGGGGCAGGAACAGGGGGTGGGGCTAGAGCATGAGCATGGGTGGGGGGAAGGGCAGGGGGAGGATCCGGGGCTGAGGAGGCAGGGTAAGAGGCATGAATGGAAGGAGGAACCAGGGTGGGAGGGGCAAGAATGGCAGGGGGAGGGGCTGGGTGGTCAGGATGGGGAGGAGCTGGTTGGTGTGAAGGGGCTTCTATTTGAGCCAAATCGTTTTGGGCAGGGTTGGTCAGGGAGTCTGATAATGATGGGGGATGGAGAGTTAAATCACTCCTATTGTGGGATGTTTTTAACTCCCTATCAATGTTTTGCAGGAAGGTTCTTATCTCTCCCCATTTGTCCTGTTTAATTTCATTCAGGGAAGTTTTTATCTCTCCCCATCTTCCCTGATTAAGTTCAGCCAGGGAAGTTTTTATCTCTCGCCATGTTTCCTCCCTAACTTCATCCCGTTCCATCAATTGTTGATAAATAAGAGTAATTTCTTTTTTAATTTGTTCAATACAAGCATTTTGGTTCCGAATTCTTTGATCAGTGATAGTAATCAATTCTTTATGTTGCTGATCAATAAATGTGTGCAATTCTGTAATTCTCTGATCAGTTATAATATTCTGTTCCCTAACTTTTTGAGTAAAAATATTATTCTGTTCCTGAAGTTGCTCCCCAATAAAAGTGTGGAGTTCCCTAATACGTTGATCAGTGATATTATATTGCTCCGTGATTTGGTTTTCCATAAAACTGTGTAATTCCTTAATTTGTTTAGTAATAGAAGGAACAAGGGAGTGTTCTCTCTTAGAGGTTAGGTATATCATTGTAAGTACAACAATTACAATCCCAAGGAAGATGAATATAATGGTCACGATGAGGTTTATAGTTTCTGAAAAATACCATCCTAGAGGAACACCTACTAAAAATCCAATGCACTTGGTCATTGAACTTATAAGCCAATTTCGAAGTAAAGCAGACATTGGTTGTAGCCACATTTTTTTCTTTCTTTGAGTCAATTGCTAGGTTGCCTGTAGCTTTTTTTTTTCTTCTGGTCTACAACCCAATACAGGTTAAGGGCCTATTGTGTTGTAAATTCTCCTTATCAAGCTTCTGGGAGGGGTTACAAAAACCCTCATACAGGAAGGTAGAAGCTATGAAAGGGCTAATTAGGAGTGAATAGACCGTAAACAAAAGGCCAAACTAAACCTCCTTCTTTTACAAAGTGGGTATGGGTGGGTCCCAGCAATCTTCTTTAGTCCTCAGGCTAAAACCGCTAGGACCATGTGCTATCTTCCTTGAGCAAAGCCCACTTAAATTTTTAAGACTAGAAAGGCCAGGAAACAGAAAAAAAATGGGTTTTAAATTAGCTCCCTAGCTGTATTCAGCTGGTTTTTTGTTTTTTTGCTTTTTGCGGACTAGGAGCTCCTAAGAGCTCCTTCTGAGATTCCTCTCAATCTACTAAGCCACCTCCTTAAAGTAAAAGGAAGCGGAAATGAGAGACAAAAAAGGGAGAAGAAAAAAAAAATCCTGTTGACCCCAATTTAACTTAAGGGGTAAAGGGAAAAGAGAAAAGGTGTTTTATACTCACCTGTTCTGGCAGCTGTGTAACAGGACTGACGGAGCAATAAGTGGGTTGAAAAGGCAAGAAAATTCAGGAAATTTATTGAGGTTCTAGAAACCTTCCAAGCACTAAGGCGGGGCCAAGAGCCAGAGGGGGTAGCCGGGGTGGGATTTCTCCCAGGTGATAGTAAGGAGATCAGAAGACTGATAAGGTTCTTTTTTCCCCCGTAGTGGTTCGCCAATACTGTAATGGTGGAAATTTAGGGGAGATGGGAGAGGTTTGTATATTGTAATGGCTAAAATGTGGCTACAGGATTTATGTAATATTAAACTATGGCCGCCAAGGAATTTACTTATGAAATTCCTAAAAATGAAACACTTAAGTCAGAATGAAGTTTATGGAAGTTTAATCACACTGGGAGTAGGGAAAAGGATAGGGAGAGAAGGAGAGAAGAGAAAAAGGGAAAGGGGCTACTCAACCTCTGACCAAGGCAGAGGGAGTTTTAGGCCCAAAGGCCCAGGTGGAAAGAGTCAGTCCTTAACTCACGTGACCAATCTGAAGGAAAGCTGTCTGCGGGCGTCCTCCCTCTCCAAGCTCCTAACACCAACTCTTCCTAACACCAACTGGCGTCTCCCTCTCCCCACAGGAAGTGAGCGAATTCTAGAGGCTGTTCCCTACCTCACTTCCTGTGTCTCACAAAATCCAATGGTTGGCTCTAGCTTGGCTTAGGACAGCCCAGGTGGGCAGTTAGTTATTTCTGATTTGTCATTGACTAGCACATGCCCGTGTAGTGTGGGTGTGCACAATTTTCGGTGCTAGACCAAGATGGAGACTTTTAAAATTCACAAGATATATACTGTTTATTATTTTTAGGAATGACCCTTCTGTTCCTATGCTTTCTAGTGTTTTTAGTAGGAATGGGTGTTGTATTTTATCAAAGGCTTTTTCTGTATCTATTGAGATAATCATGTGGTTCTTGTTGGTTTGCTTGTTGACGTGGTCAATTATGTGGATAGTTTTCCTAATGTTGTACCAGCCTTGCATCCCTGGTATAAATCCTACTTGATCATGGTGGATAACCCTTCTAATCACTTGCTGGAGTCTTTTTGCTAGTATCCTATTTAAGATTTTTGCATCTATATTCATTAGGGAGATTGGTGTAGAATTTTCTTTCTCTGTTTTTGGCCTGCCTGGTTTTGGAATCAGTACCATGCTTGTGTCATAAAAGGAGTTTGGAAGAACTCCCTCTTTGCTTATTATGTCACATAGTTTGTATAGTATTGGGATTAACTGTTCTCTGAATGTTTGATAGAATTCGCTGGTGAATCCATCAGGCCCTGGGGATTTTTTCTTAGGAAGTTCTTTGATGGCCTGTTGGATTTCTTTTTCTGATATGGGATGATTTAAGAAAACTATTTCTTCTTCTGTTAGTCTAGGCAATTCATATTTTTGTAAATATTCATCCATATCACCTAGGTTGGTATATTTATTTCCATATAGTTGGGCAAAGTAGTTTTTAATGATTGCCTTAATTTCCTCTTCAGTGGAGGTGAGATCCCCCTTTTCATCCTTGATGTTGTTAATTTGCCTTTCTTCTCTCCTTTTTTTAATTAAATTAACCAGTACTTTGTCTATTTTGTCTGTTTTTTCAAAGTACCAGCTTCTAGTCTTGTTTATTAGCTTAATAGTTCTGTCACTTTCCGTTTTATTAATTTCTCCCTTAATTTTTAGGATCTCTAGTATGGTTTTCTTCTGGGGGTTTTTAATTTGTTCATTCTCAAGTTTTTTGATTTACATTTCCAATTCCTTGGTCTCTGTCCTCCCTAATTTGTTAATATATGCACTCAGGGATATGAATTTTCCTCTAAGTACTGCCTTGGCTGCATCCCTTAAGGTTTGAAAGGATGTTTCGACATTGTCATTTTCTTCAACGAAACTGTTAATTGTTTCTATGATTTCTTCCCTAACTATCCGATTTTGGAGTATCATGTTATTTAATTTCCAATTAATTTTTAATTTGGGTCTCCATGTACCCTTGCCAATCAATATTTTAATTGCCTTGTGATCTGAAAAGGCTGCAGTTCATATTTCTGCTTTTCTGCATTTGAGTGCCATGTTTCTATGACCTAGTGTATGATCTATTTTTGTGAATGTGCCATGTGGCGCTGAAAAGAAGGTGTATTCTTTTTTGTCCCTATTTATTTTTCTCCATATGTCTATTTACTCTAATTTTTCTAAGATTTCATTCACCTCTTTTACCTCTTTCTTGTTTATTTTTTGGTTTGATTTATCTAAATTTGATAGTGGTTGGTTCAAGTCTCCCACTAATATGGTTTTACTGTCTATTTCCTCCTTCAATTCTCCTAGTTTCTCCATGAAAAATTTGGATGCTATACCATTTGGTGCATACATGTTGATTAGTGATATTTCATCATTGTCTATACTCCCTTTTAGCAGAATATATTTACCTTCCCTATTCCTTTTGATCAGGTCTATTGTGCTTTGGCTTTGTCAGATATCATGATTGCAACTCCTGCCTTCTTTCTATCAGTTGAGGCCCAAAAGGTTTTACTCCAACCTTTAATTCTAACCTTGTGAGTGTCAACCCGTCTCATATGTGTTTCTTGAAGACAACATATGGTAGGGTTTTGGGTTCTAATCCAATCTCCTATTTGTCTACGTTTTATGGGTGAGTTCATCCGATTCACGTTCAAAGTTATGATTGTTATTTGTGGATTCGCTGGCATTTTGATATCTTCCCCTAGTTCTGACCTTTCTTCTTTAGCTTTCTCCTTTTGAACCAGTGATTTACTTTAGGTCAGTCCCCCTAGTCCCCTCCTTTGAGATGCTTCCCTTTGTAGCCCCTCCCTCTTTATTTTCCCTTCTCCCCCCCTCCTTCCCTCCCTTTTTCTACTCCCTCCTCCCTCCCCCTCCCTGATTTTCCTTTCTTTCTTGCCCTAATGGATAAGATAGAATTCAGGATCCCACTGGATCTAGATGTTCTTCCCTCTCAGATTTGATTTCACTGAGAGTAAGGTTTAAGTAATTCCACTTCACACTCTCTTCCTCTCCTTCTCATATGAGAGTTCTTCCCCTCCCCTTCCCATGTGTATCTTTATATGGGAAAGATTATTCTATTGACCCCCCCCCCTATTTCTTGAAGTTAATCTTAGTATTATCGCGGTTCCCCCCTATCCGGGTCCGGCCCAGATACAATTGTGGGGTCCGTGACGCTGCTTATGAAGGAGGTAGGATAGAATCCAATTAAACTAAGCCTGAGAAAGGAAGATCAGGAAACAAAGGAAGATCAGGACAAACAAAGAGATCACAATGGAATGCAAAGTAACACATTGCTAACTATGGATAACTAATTAGGTAAAAAATTACACCAAGAAACCCCAAAAAATGCACATTCAGCTTTTTATCCCTAGCTTCAATTTATTTCAACCTTGTCCTGTGTCTACATTTATCTGTGATAACTTGCCTTTCCTTATGAACTGATTTCAGATATTTTGGTAGGAAAACTGCCTGTATAACTATAGCTATGTGGTTTCTCTTTTTATTTTCTCAGCAATGAAATGTTTTCATTTGTTTGATGCTAAGAAAATCAATGAATGCATCATCTGTTCTTTCTCGTACCAGAAGAATGAACAAAAATCATTTTATGCTCAACGGGTGTCATAACAATTGTCTTTACTATGAAAACATTAACATATACTGAACTAATTTGTCTAAAATGAGGGGTAATCGCAGGAATGAAAAAGTTTTCTGTTTGCTGATAGTGGAATTAAAAGAACTAAGTGGAGGAAAAAATAAAATTTTAATTTATAGGAAGAATCCTAAATGTTAAAAATCAAAATCATAGGAATTATTTTTATTGTAAAAGTAGATTTAATTCCTTAGTTTCTGTTTTGAAGATCACACAAAATTTGGAAAACAATATTAAGCTTTGTTTGTAGATAGAGCAACATGATATATTTGACCCACGCTTCCAATGCCGAGAGAGTGGGACTGTCTCTGTGCATCGACTTTTCCACTTCAATCTCCTTCACACACAAGTGTCTTTGTGCACACTCATCTAAACACCATTGTAAACCTCAAAATTTCTCAGACTTATGAATGTTAGGGGTTTCCCCCATTGGGGAATCTTCTACTTAAAAAAAATTCCCTAGCAGATGGTGAGAACTCTACTTGAGTATGGGGGCTCCTTGCCTTGGGAATATCCCTACAACACCCTACTTAGGCCTGCTTTAGGACAGAGAGCTCCTTGAGAACAATGAAAAGTACTTTGATCCATGCTTATGGAAGGGACAGGAAGTTCTTTGAGTCATGACTGTTTTAGAATTGATACAATGAGATTCTGAGTACCTATAAAGGTGGGGCAACGTGTAAACTACTTAAACCTAAAAGGCTGATAACTTATTCAGAGGTTTTTTCTAATGAAATTTGTCGACACAGCAGAGAGGGGAGAGGATGAGAGCCTAGCCCTTACCACTCTTCTGCCTTGGAGCCAATCCACACTATTGACTCCAAGGCAGAAGGTAAGGGTTTAAAAAAAAATCCTTACTTAGACAGATATTATGATGAGTTATAAAAAACTGTCTGATTTCTCTTTTAAGACTCAGGTCTAGGCCATATTGGCTTGAAGCCATTCATACTTATTCCTTTCTTACTCTCTATCTCTTTCTTTGATTACTCATTGTATTGTTAATTAAAATCTCTATAAAACCCAATTGACATGGGTATTTGAATAATTGGGAATATTTCCCTGCCGACCACCTTATATTTGATTTTGTACCCAAGATACTGTAGTGAAACATATTTCTGAGGTCAAATTTTACTCACCCTCTCTTATATCTATCATCATTTATATCTTCCACGATTTTAATCACTACAGTTTAAGACCTCAACCATTTTAAATCTCACACCATAAATGAAAACGCACAGAGAAAATCGTCATCCTCGGTTACCCAGAGTCAACAACTACTATATTTGACAACGCAGGAGAAATTGGTGAATTTACCTTAGTTTTATGGGGACATTTTCTCTGACTTCTATATTCAATTTCTAGTCGATTTCTAGCCCTGTATTAAAACTGTACTTCTTGGGTAACTACTGACTACAGAGAGAATCTACTTTGTTGAACAATTGCAGCTATTATGTAGTGGAATACTCAGTGTTCAAAGTTCTGAAAGAGAATTTTCTGTGTACTTCTCCAAAGCTATTTCTGTTTTAGAGTCCAGGTCAAAGTGTGGCAGAGATTTCAGTTGTTATATTGCTCAGACCAGAGGCAAAAAGATCTTTGAGTACTTATATATTTTCAACATTCTGGTGACTGGTAAGAGAACATATTTGGTTCACTATCCCATATATTTTATGCCCTTTTCTCTCCCACTCTCTTTTCTTCCCTTTAGCCATCTTCAATTCCTCTTTCCCCCTCTACCTTTCCCTGCTCTGTCCTTTCCTAGGTTTATCCCCTCTCCTCTTCTTCTACATCCAACCTTTCTCTGATCCATGCTACCCCTCTCCCGTTTTGACTACAACTCCTATCCTTTTCCTACTCTGTGTGCTGTCTCGACCTCTTCATCCCTCTACTCTTCTCCTCCCCTTCTCTCTTTTCTTCAACTGTCTTTCCATTCTTTCATTTCACCCTCTTCTGATTCTCTCTTCTTTCTCCACTCTTGTCCCCTGATCCATCACTTTGTCACCCTCCTCACTCCCTCCCCTAAGCCTACCCTGTCCTGACCTCTCTTTCTCAACTCCACACTACAGCGCCCCCCATTTCCTGATGGTTCTCCTCTTTCAATGCACTTTTTTTTGATACTCTCTCACGGCCTTTTCCTTCCTTTGCTTTCTCCACTCTGTGTACCGCTTCCCCCCCACCCCCCTCCTTACCTTCCTTCCTCTGTCTTTTCTATTCACCCCTCTCAACCTATTTTTCCACTTCCCATTTGACCGGAGATTCCAAGGGGGAATCCGGTATTTTATTGACACTCTCAGGGGGGAACAGCAATCACACCTCCATGATCAGCAAAGGGACAGAAATCACTGGCTTCTCCGTGGATCGGAGAAATGCGGGAAACAGCCTCGCAATGGACAGGGTTGCTCGAAACAGCACAGGAAGACCGCCTCCACCCAGAATTTTCTCACCTGAGCAAACACAAATTCATCCAGACCCATTCTCCGGAAGAGAAAGGGGTCTTCCAGCCTCATTTACAGGAAGGACGGGGGGTGGGGGGGTGAGTGGGGTGGAGTTAGGGCAAAAGTCATGAAAGGGTTCAAGTCAACAAAATCAAGTACATTACTGCTCAGGAAAAGAACCACAGGAGGCACTGAGGCTCAGAGATACAGGCTCAAAAACGACCCATAGTGAAGAAGACGGAATCATTTTCTAAGGGGCTGAAGGACTTACCTCAGAAGTTGGATCAAAGGGAGTTACATTTCCTCCTCGGAAAACCCAGAGACTCTAAAAGGAACCGCCCCCGTAGCAACGCCAAACAAAGATTCCGATTGGACAACGGACACGCCCATGAACTGCACAGTGGACTGTTCCAAAGGCGAAAGCCGTGGGGGGCAGGGAAGGGGGAGTTCCTGGGAGGGGCGACAAAGGGGCGGAGGTGGAGAAGGTGGCTGCAGGCCCCAGATGTAAAACGTTACAGCTCCACCCCGGGAAACCGAGGATTAACAGGAGAAACGGGCTGGCAATTAGCGAGTGCCCTGGTGGCGGGCAACCTGAGATGACTTCCAGACTCCTTTTCCCCCTCGCCAACCTCCCCATCCCGCTCCAACAACCTCCGTGGGCTGGCCCAATTACCCTCCAACAATTCCTTTTCGCTCCATCTCATTCTCTTCACCTCCTTCTAGCCGGATTTCTCTGCCCTTCGCCCCCCCCCCCCCTTTCCATTCTGTCCCTCCCAACTTTCTCTCCTTTTCTAACCACCCTCTTTCTCTGCTCCTCCCTGACCTCACTCTTATACTTTTTATACTCTTCATCCAGTCTAGGTCTCTTCATCGCTCGAGTCTACCACCGTGGGCCCCCTGCTGAGTACAGCCGCCTTCACCCAGGATTTTGCTCACCGAAGCAAACACGACTTCATCCAGAGACATTCTCCAGAAGGGAAAAGGATGTTCAAGCCTCTTCTGCAAAAGGGATTCCGGGCTAATGAGCGCAAAAGTCATGAAAGCGTTCGGGTCTGCAAAATCAAGTACGTGATGCTCAGGAAAAGAACCACGGAAGGCAGTTGAGGCTCAGAGAGACGAGCTCACAAAAGACCGATAGTGTCAAAGCCAGAGTTGCTTTCCAAGGGACTGAAAGGCTTACCTCGGAAGTTGGATCAGAGGGAGTTCAATTTTCTCCCAGGACTACGGTGAGAAAAGAACTGAAAGGAACCGCCCACCTATCAATGCCAAGCGAAGATTCTGATTGGAAAAGGGACATGTCAGTGACCCTAGAGTGGACAATTCCAACGTCGTAAGCAGCGGGGGTGGCGGGGGAATGGGGAGGTGAGAGGCGCCATGAGCCTGGGTTGGCTGTAGGCCAGAGATACCCAACACCCCACCTCTATCCGGGGAAACCGAGGAGCAAAAGGAGGAACGTGCTGGCAATTAGCGAGTGCCCTGGTGGAGGGCAACCTGACATGTCTTCCGGACTCGTTTCCTCCCCTCGCCAAACTCCCCCGCCCGCTCCAACAACCTCCATGGGTTGGCCCAATTACCCTCCAACATTTCCCTTTTGGCTCTTTCTCTATCTCTTCACCTCCTTTTAGCCCTATTTCTCTGCCTTCAGCCCCACCCCCACCCTCAACCCCTACCCCCCTCTTTCTTAGGTTGAGAGGGGTGAATAAAAAAGAGAGAACCAGAGGAAAGAAGCTAAGGAGGGCAGGGGGAACAGGCGCATGCAGAGGGAAAGAAGGGAACGGGTGCGGAGTGGGTTTGGTAGTAAAAGAGGAAGGTAAGAGAGAGGAGAAAACAGAAAAAGAAAAGAAAAAACAGGAGGAGAAGAATAGAGGACTGAGGAGATCTATACAGCATACCGAGTAGAAAGACGATGAGGATTATTGTGGAGGTAAGAATAGGGAAGGGGGAGTGTGGATCAGAGAAAAGTTGGATGGAAAAGAAGAGCCGAGGGGATGGACGTTGGGAAAGACAGAGCAGGAAAAGGTAGAGAGGGGGAAAGAGGAGAGGAGTATGGCTAGAGGAAGGGGGGAGGGGACATGAGGGGTCGAAAATGGAAAGAAGAGAGAGAGAGGGAGAGAAATGGGAGGGCGGGGGCTTGAGGCAGAAGAATGAGCGAGCAGCAGAAGCGGGCGAGACCAGGGAGAAAATTGGGAGTCCGCCAAAGAGGCAGGCGAGAGGGAAAAAAGGAAATGAGAAAAAGGGATAGAGAAGGGAGAGGGGAAAAAATAATGCAAAGAGAGTTAAAGGAAGAGACCGGGAGAGGGGAGAGGATGAGAGCAGTGGGATGAAGAGACCCACACTGGATACCTAGTCGAACAAGTATAGGAGGCTGAAGGAAAAGAGCAGGAAGGGAGGAGCAGAAAAAGAGGGTGGATAGAAAAGGAGAAGAGAGAGGAGATGAAAGTTGCGAAGGACAGAATAGAAAGAGGGGTGTGTGGGGGTGGGGTGGGCGGAAGGCAGAGAAATACCACTAAAAGGAGGTGAAGAGAGTGAGAGGGAGCCAAAAGGGAAATGTTGGAGGGTAATTGGGCCAGCCCACTGAGATTGTTGGAGCTGGCGGGGGAGTTTGGCCAGGGGAGAAAAGGAGTCCTGAAGGCATGTCAGGTTGCCCTCCACCAGGGCACTCCCTAATTGCCAGCCAGAGAAACCACATAGCTATAGTTATACAGGCAATTTTCCTACCAAAATATCTGAAATCAGTTCATAAGGAAAGGCAAGTTATCACAGATGAATGTAGACACAGGACAAGGTTGATATAAATTGAAGCTAGGGATAAAAAGCTGAATGTGCATTTTGGGGGGTTTCTTGGTTTAATTTTTTGTGGGAATAAAAGAGTTCAGATTTCAGAATATAATTACTCTTACTGATGATTAATTTTCTCTTCTCAAATTAGCTGACTTTATATAGCAATTGATCATGAGACTTCCAGAAAAATTGCTGATCATCAGAGTGATGTGGGATACACCCTAAAGCTAAGTCAGACAACCAGAAATTCATTTCTTGTAATTGTTATTTATTGTTTGAGAGAGAATAAAATACCTACAAACCGGAACAGTCTACCCTAGAGGAAATGGTATCCGACTGGCATTACGAGACAGTTTATATAAGTTACGAGCATCCAGGTTATTTCCTTTCCCATACAGGTCCTTATTTTTCAACAAAGCAAGCTTATCATAAATACATGTCTGTGGTAAGTGATAAGTGGATAACACATAGGTCATGCACAGTTGTGTGTGGTCAGGGATAAGTGGATAAAACTCAGGGGTTATTGACTTTTACAGATACCTAATTAGTTATCCATAGTTAGCAATGTGTTACTTTGCATTCCATTGTGATCTCTTTGTTTGTCCTAATCTTCCTTTGTTCCCTGATCTTCCTTTCTCAGGCTTCGTTTAATTGGATTCTATCCTACCTCCTGCATGAGCAGCTTGGGATCCTGGAGGGACTCTGTCAGTGCCCTAAAGCATGAAGAAATGAATTAATCTCCTTTATGTACTTCCTGTTCCACTTTATTTACCCTTTTGTATTAGATCTAAAAATATAGCTAACTTAAGGGCTTTTGCCTCACTCGAAGTATGAGTTAAGTAATTTTTCATTGTTCAGTAAGGAGTTTTACAACTTTACCTTCCACTAAAGTATGCCTAATTATGGGTGAAGTAATTTGAAAGTTCCCAATACATTCCTGCTTAAGTACCTTCATTGTTTAAAATGGGGAATAGCCCTAAGCAAATGTTCTAAGGTAGACTCTGAGAAATTTTAAGATTCACAGAGCATACTGGTTGATGAGTGTTTTTTCCTCATTATCGATCATCCCTTTCCTCAGGATGTATTTACCTTCCCTGTCCCTTTTAACCAGGTCTATTTTGCCTTTGTCAAATACCGTGACTGCAACTCCTGCCTTCTTTCTATCAGGTGACGCCCAATAGGTCTTACCCCAACCATTAATTCTGACACTTGTGAGTCTATATCCCCCTCAGGTGTGTTTCTCGTAGATAACATATGGTAGGATTCTGAATTCTAATCCACTCTCTTCTTCTTCTACATTTTATGGGTGAGTTCATCCCATTCTCGTTCAAAGTTATGATTGTCACTTTTGAATTTCCTAGCATTTCGAAATCCTTCCCTACTTCTGTCCTTTATCTTTTGCTTTATCCTTTTAACCTCGTCATTTACTTTTAGTCAAGCGCCCTATTCCCCTCCGTTCACATGCTTCCCTTTCTGGCCCTCTTTTTTTGTTCCCTTCTTGTTTCTTTAGGGTCTGCTAAGTTCCCTCCCCCCTCTCCTTCCCTCCCTTTTTTCACTCCCTCCTCCCTACCCCCCTTAGTTTGCACTTCTTCCTTACCCTGTAGGACAAGATAGACTTCAAGATCCCATTCTGGGCCCAGGGTCCTTAGGGAGAGCAAAAGAGACGGAGACAGAGATTAGAAGTAAGGCAGGGAGGGCTTAGAGAGGAAGAGGAAGATACCAAAAGCAAGGAAAGAGCAATAAAGGGAGAGGAGAGAGGAGTGGATAGAAGGGAAAAGAATCAGAAAAAACAGAGGGTGAGATACAGAGAAAAGCACACAGAGACAGACAGTGATTGGGAGAGACAGAAACAGAATGAGATGTATTAAAAATGGAGATAGAGGATAGACACAGAGATGATGAGGCAGAGAGGACAAGTGACAGTGAGAAAAAGACACAGATGTGAGGGAGGGAGAGAGAAATGGAGAGGGAGTGAGACACAATAAACGAAGGGTGTAGGGTTCAGGAAAATCCGCCAAGAATGGAGACCCCGAGACAATGCAAGCAAGCAAAGGATCCCCATTTACTGACTGCAGTGCTAGGTGCTAGGGCTGCCCCAAAGGAGGATTCCTGCTGGCTTAAGGACTGTTAAGTCCTTAAAAGTAGGAATTAAGATTTCAGAAGGTTAGCTCAAGGCCTTACTTAAAGTTATATTGAAATGTCGTCCTAACATTTCAGAACGAGGAGTATTTACTAAAGAAGAATGGCATTTCATAGGGCAAGCTATGAAACAAAGTAAAAAAGAAAACAGAATATTACCAGCAATTCAGATCACATGGAATCTGGGCAGAATACTGTACAAAATGTGGAGAGTTGAGCTATTTCTCAGGTTCAGACCCCATATTTCCCTACTTCTACTGACACTTGTCAGAAGAAAACAAATCTAGAGATCCTAAAAATTAAGGGAGAAATTAATAAAATCGAAAGTGATAGAACCATTGAGCTAATAAATGATATGTGGTCATCAAAATAATTTGGTACTGGCTAAGAGACAGAAAGGAGGATCAGTGGAATGGACTCGGGGTAAGTGACCTCAGCAAGATAGTATATGACAAACCCAAAGACCCCAGCTTTGGGGACAAAAATCCACTATTTCATAAATACTGCTGGGAAAGTTGGAGGACAGTGTGGGAAAGATTGGATTTAGATCAACACCTCAGACCCTACATCAAGATAAATTCAAAATGGGTGAATGACTTAAACATAAAGAAGGAAACTATAAGAAAATGAGGCAAACACAGAATAGTATACACGTCAGACCTTTGGGAAGGGAGAGGCTTTAAAACCAAGCAAGAATTAGAAAGAGTCACAAAATGCAAAATAAATAATCTGGACTACAGCAAATTAAAAAGGTTTTGTACCAACAAAACCAATGTAACTAATATCACAGGGGAAGCAACACATTGGGAAACAGTCTTCATAAAAACCTCTGACAAAGGTTTAATTACTCACATTTACAAAGAGCTAAATCAATTGTACCAAAAATCAAGACATTCTCCAATTGGTAAATGGGCAAGGGACAGGAACAGGCAGTTCTCAGCCAAAGAAATCAAAATTCTTAATAAGCACATGAAAAAGTGCTCTACATCTCTTATGATCAGAGAGGTGCAAATCAAAACAACCCTGAGGTATCACTTCACACCTAGCAGATCGGCTAACATGACAGCAAAGGAAAGTAATGAATGCTGGAGGGGATGTGGCAATGTAGGGACATTAATTCATTGCTGGTGGAGTTGTGAATTGATCCAACCATTCTGGAGGGCAATTTGTAACTATGCCCAAAGGGTGATGAAAGACTGTCTGCCCTTTGCTCCAGCTATAGCACTGCCATGGAGACTGGAAAGACCTCCAGGAAGCGATGCAGAACGAGAGGAGCAGAACCAGGAGAACATTGTACACAGAGACTAATACCTTGTGGTATAATCGAAGGCCATGGACTTCTCCTTTAGTATCAATGCAATGTCCCTGAACAATTTGCAGGGATCTAAAAAACTATCTATGAGCAGAGGATAAACTATGGGAGGAGAAACACCGAGGAAAAGCAACTGCTTGACTACGGGGGGGGGTGGGGGGGGGGTGGGGGGGGGCAGGGGATACGTCTGAGGAGAGACTCTATATGAACACTCTAATGCAAATACCAACAACATCGAAATGGGTTCAAACCCAAAACACATGTGATACCCAGTGGAATCGTGCGTCGGCTATGGGAGAGGTGGTGGGGTTTGGGGGGTGGAAAAGAACACGATCTTTGTTTCCAATGAATAATGTTTGGAAATGACCAAATAAAATGTTTCAAGGGGAAAATAATCAGAGAGATGCAAATACAACAACTCTGAGGTATCACCTCACACTTAGCAGATCGGCTAACATGACAGCAAAGAAAAGTAATGAATGCTAGAGGGGATGTGGCAAAGTAGGGACATTAATTCATTGCTGGTGGAGTTGTAAATTGATCCAACCATTCTGGAGGGCAAGACAGTGTGTTCTTTGATCTAGCCATAGCACTGCTGGGTCTGTACCCCCAAAGAGATAATGAGGAAAAAGACTTGTACAAGAATGTTTATAGCTGCACTCTTTGTGGTGGCCAAAAATTGGAAAATGAGGGGATGCCCTTCAATTGGGGAATGGCTGAACAAATTCTGGTATATGTTGGTGATGGAATACTACTGTAGTAAAAGGAATAATAAAGCGGAGGAATTCCATGGGACTCTGGAACAACCTCCAGGAAGTGATGCAGAGTGAAAGGAATTAGAACTAGGGAAACATCGTACACAGAGACTGAAGCACTGTGGTACAACCGAGCGAAATGGACTTCTCAGTTAGTGTCAATACAAAGCCCCTGAACTTTCTGGAGGGACCTAGAAGAAAAAACAGTAGCCACAAGCAGAGGACAAATTGAGAAAAACAACTGCTTGACTACAGGGGTTGAGGGGACATGAATGAGGAGAGACTCTAAATGAACAACCTAATGCAAATACCAACCACATGAAAATAGGTTCGAATCAAGGACACGTGATATCCAGTGGAATCTTGCGTCAGCGGGGAGGAATAGAAAAGTATCTTTGTTTCCAATGACTAATGTGTGAAAATGACAAAATAAAATGATGTTGAAAGAATTATTTTTAAAAATTCTAATTTGAGGGGTAGAAAATAAGGTCTCTCATACTTTTCAGGGTCTCTTGGTCTTGAACAGGAGAAGGGTTTTGTTGTTGGACTGGCCTCCCATCCAATATACAATATAACTATCATTCTTCCAAGCTTACATCTGTGTTTATGTTTTGTGTTCCTAGGGTTAGAAATTACATGACATGCTCTATAGCCTCAGGTCCATCTTATGGAGGAGAACATTAAGGCAGAGTTTAAGTATCGTGCCTCGAGTCAGTCGGAAAACCTGTAATTTCTTCAGTCACATTCTGACCCAGATATTTCATCAAGATTTTATCTATCCTGCCATCTTTAAGTAGTTTAAACTAACAATTATTAAACACAGTATCAGGAAGTATGCTTCAATTGGAAAGACTTGTCATCCCCAGATTTCCTTTTTCCAAACACCAGAGGGAAAAGCAAACTACAAAGCACTTTTAACTTAGTTAGAACTTTGAAAACCGCCTAAGACATTTATTAAAGATAAAGTGACTGCTGGATGACTGAAGTGAAGATAAACAGGAAGCAAATTACTTGACGAAACTTTGGAAAATGAAAATCTATTTAAGTGACTTAAATCTGTAATAACCCTAAAAGATTAATTTACTTTCTAAAGAATCATATGACTTCTTTGTAATATTTCTATGTAATCTAGGAAACATAATTTCATCATAATACAATTTCTATATTACATATGTAATATTCAATGAATAAAATCTATATAATCTATTTAGATATAATATCTCCATCGAAAATAAAATATGTGGGATAGTAAATCAAATGTGTTCACTTTTGCGTATGCTCTGAGAAAAACTATAACTGAAATATCTGCCACAGTTTGATCTGGACTCAGAAACAGAAGTAGCTTTGGGGAAGCTTACAGAAAATTCTGTTTCTGAACTTTGAACTCGGAGCATTCCACTCTATAATACCTGCAATTTTCAAGCAACGAAGATTCTGTATGTAGTCAGAAGTTACACAAGAAGTAGAATTTTAATAATGGGCTGGAAATTGACTATAATTATAGGAGACAGAGAAAATGTCCACATATAACTAAGGTAAATTGAACAGTTTCTCCTGAGTTGTCAAATAAATCATGTTGCTATGTCTACAAACAAAGCTTAATATTGGTTTTAAAAAATTGTATCATTTTCAAAACAGAAACTAAGGTACTAAATCTAATTTTGCAATTAAAAAGAATTTTTATGATTTTGATCGTTCCTAATACATTTAGGGGTCTTTTTATGAATAAAAACACTAATTTTTCCTGCACTTTGTTCTTTGAATTCCTCTATCAGCAAATCTTTCAGCAAATCCTTCTATTACCTCTCATTTTAGATAAATTAGTTTGGTATGTGTTTAGATTTGCAACGGAAAGACAATTGTTATGAAACCTTTTGAACATAAAATGACGTTCTGTGCACCCTTCTTGTACTAGAAAGAACAGATTATGCATTCATTTATTTGCTTAGAATCGACAAAAGTGGGAAAAGTTCCATTGATGACAATATAAGATAAAATACGTAGATATAATACTATAGTGATACAGGGAATTGTCCTACCAAAATATCTAAAATGTGTTCATTAAGCAAGGATAAGTTATCATGGATAAATATAGGCACAGTACATGGTTGAAATAAGTTGAAGATAGGGATAAAAAACTGAATCTATATTTTTTGATTCCTGGTTTGATCTTTTTTTGGTGGGGGAAAAATAACTAATAGAAGAGTTCAGATTTCAGAATATAATTACTCTTATTTAATTACATTTTTCTCTTCTCAGAAGAACCAACTTTTTATAGGAATTGGTCAAGAGACTTCCAGAAAAATGGATGATCAACAGTGATGTAAAATAGTTCATAAAGCTAGTATAGAAACCCAGACATTCAATTCTGGAACCATTATTTATTATTTAAGAAAGAATGAATTATCTACCAGCTGGGAGGGCCTTCCTTAGTGGAAGCCTGTATCTCTGAGCCTCAGTGCCTCCTGTGGTTCTTTTCCTGAGCAGTAATGTACTTGATTTATTTGACTTGAATCCTCTCATGACTTTTGGAGAACGAGGTTGAGAGGGGTGAATAAAAAAGAGAGAGGCAGAGGAAAGAAGCTAAGGAGGGCAGGGGAGAACAGGAATCAGGAAATGTTGGAGGGTCATTGGGCCAGCCCACGGAGGTTGTTGGAGCGGGCGGGGGAGGTTGGCGAGGGGGAAAACGAGTCTGGAAGGCATGTCAGGTTTCCCTCCGCCAGGGCACTCGCTAATTGCCAGCACGTTTCTCCTGTTAGTCCTCGGTTTCCCGGGGTCGAGGTGTGGCTTGTGCATCTGGGGCCTGCAGCCACCTCACCCCAACTTGTGGTCCCTCCCAAGGTCTCCCACGGCCTCCCCCACTGCTTTCCTCATTGGAAAGGTCGGCTGTGCAGTTCATGGGCGTGTCCGTTGTCCAATCGGAATCTTTGTTTGGCGTTGCTAAGGGGGCGGTTCCTTCTAGGTTCTCTGGGTTTTCCGAGGAGGAAATGTAACTCCCTTTGATCCAACTTCCGAGGTAAGTCCTTCAGCCCCTTAGAAAATGACTCCGTCTTCTTCACTATGGGTCTTTTCTGAGCCTGTATCTCTGAGCCTCAGTGCCAGCCCACGGAGGTTGTTGGAGCGGGCGGGGGAGTTTGGCGAGGGGAGGAAACGAGCCCGGAAGACATGTCAGGTTGCCCTCCACCAGGGCACTCGCTAATTGCCAGCACGTTTCCCCTTTTGCTCCTCCAAATTTCTCCAGTTGCTTTTCCTCGGTGTTTTTCCTCCCATAATTTATCCTCTGCTCGTAGATAGTGTTTCTTAGATCCCTGCAGATTGTTCAGAGACATTGCATTGATACTAAAGGAGAAGTCCATGGCCTTCGATTATACCACAAGGTATTAGTCTCTGTGTACAATGTTCTCCTGGTTCTGCTCCTCTTGCTCTTCATCGCTTCCTGGAGGTCGTTCCAGTCTCCATGGCAGTGCTATAGCTGGAGCAAAGGGCAGACAGTCTTTGATCACCCTTTGGGCATAGTTACAAATTGCCCTCCAGAATGGTTGGATCAATTCACAACTCCACCAGCAATGAATTAATGTCCCTACTTTGCCACATCCCCTCCAGCATTCATTACTTTCCTTTGCTGTCATGTTAGCCCATCTGCTAGGTGTGAGGTGATACCTCAGAGTTGTTTTGATTTGCAGCTCTCTGATCATAAGACATGTAGAACACTTTTTCATGTGCTTATTAAGAATTTTGATTTTTTTGGCTGAGAACTGCCTGTTCCTGTCCCTTGCCCATTTACCAATTGGAGAATGGCTTGATTTTTGGTACAATGGATTTAGCTCTTTGTAAATTTGAGTAATTAAACCTTTGTCAGAGGTTTTTATGAAGACTGTTTCCCAATGTGTTGCTTCCCCTCTGATTTTAGTTACATTGGTTTTGTTGGTACAAAAACTTTTTAATTTGCTGTAGTCCAGATTATTTATTTTGCATTTTGTGACTCTTTCTAAGTCTTGCTTAGTTTTAAAGCCTCTCCCTTCCCAAAGGCCTGACGTGTATACTATTCTGTGTTTACCTCATTTTCTTATAGTTTCCTTCTTTATGTTCAAGTCATTCACCCATTTTGAATTTATCTTGGTGTAGGGTGTGAGGTGTTGATTTAATCCAATCTTTCCCACACTCTCCTCCAACTTTCCCAGCAGTTTTTTGAAATAGTGGATTTTTGTCCCCAAAGCTGGGGTCTTTGGGTTTGTCATATACTGTCTTGCTGAGGTCACTTGCCCCGAGTCTATTCCACTGATCCTCCTTTCTGTCTCTTAGCCAGTACCAAATTGTTTTGATGACCGCTGCTTTGTTCTATAGTCTGAGATCTGGGACTGCAAGAACCCCTTCCTTTGTATTTTTTTTTCATTATTTCCCTGGATATCCTTGATCATTTGTTATTCCAAATGAACTTTGTTATGGTTTTTTCTAAATGAGTAAAAAAAATTTTTTGGAAGTTCAATGGATATGGCACTAAATAGATAGATGAGTTTGGGTAGGATGGTCATTTTTATACTATTGGCTCGTCCTACCCATGACAGTTAATGTTCTTCCAATTGTTCAAGTCTAGTTTTAGTTGTGTGAAAAGTGTTTTGTAGTAGTGTTCATATAGATCCTGTGTTTGTCTCAGGAGATAGATTCCTAAGTATTTTATTTTGTCTAGGGTAATTTTGAATGGGATTTCTCTTTCTAGTTCTTGCTGCTGAGCTGTGTTGGAATTATATAGAAATGCTGATGACTTATATGGGTTTATTTTGTATCCTGCAACTTTGCTAAAGTTGTTGATTATTTCAATTAGCTTTTTGCTTGATTCTGTAGGATTCTTTAAGTAGACCATCATGTCTACAAAGAGCAATAATTTGGTCTCCTCCTTGCCTATTTTGATGCCTTCAATTTCTTTTTCTTCTCTAATTGCTACTGCTAGTGTTTCTAATACAATGTCAAATAATAGAGGTGATGATGGGCATCCTTGTTTCATTCCTGATCTCAATGGGAATGGATTTAGTGTATCCCCATTGCAGATGATATTAGCTGATGGTTTTAGATATATACTGTTTATTATTTTTAGGAATGACCCTTCTATTCCTATACTTCCTAGTGTTTTTAAGAGGAATGGGTGTTGTATTTTATCAAAGGCTTTTTCTGCATCTATTGAGATAATCATGTGGTTGTTGTTGGTTTGCTTGTTAACGTGGTCAATTATGTGGATAGTTTTCCTAATGTTGAACCAGTCCTGCATCCCTGGTATAAATCCTACTTGATCATGGTGGATGACCCTTCTAATCACTTGCTGGAGTCTTTTTGCTAGTATCCTATTTAAGATTTTTGCATCTATATTCATTAGGGAGATTGGTGTATAATTTTCTTTCTTTGTTTTTGGCCTGCCTGGTTTTGGAATCAGTACCATGCTTGTGTCATAAAAGGAGTTTGGTAGAACTCTCTCTTTGCTTATTATGTCAAATAGTTTGTATAGTATTGGGATTAACTGTTCTCAGAATGTTTGATAGAATGCGCTGTTGAATCCATCAGGCCCTGGGGATTTTTTCTTAGGAAGTTCTTTGATAGCCTGTTGGATTTCTTTTTCTGATATGGGTTGATTTAAGAAAACTATTTCTTCTTCTGTTAGTCTAGGCAATTTATATTTTTGTAAATATTCATCCATATCACCTAGGTTGGTATATTTATTGCCATATAGTTGGGCAAAGTAGTTTTTAATGATTGCCTTAATTTCCTCTTCAGTGGAGGTGAGATCCACCTTTTCATCCTTGATGCTGTTAATTTGCCTTTCTTCTTTCCTTTTTTTAATTAAATTAACCAGTACTTTGTCTATTTTGTCTGTTTTTTCAAAGTACCAGCTTCTAGTCTTGTTTATTAGCTTAATAGTTCTGTCACTTTCTATTTTATTAATTTCTCCCTTAATTTTTAGGATCTCTAGTATGGTTTTCTTCTGGGGGGTTTTAATTTGTTCATTCTCAAGTTTTTTGATTTGCATTTCCAATTCCTTGGTCTCTGTCCTCCCTAATTTGTTAATATATGCACTCAGGGATATGAATTTTCCTCTATGTACTGCCTTGGCTGCATCCCATAAGGTTTGAAAGGATGTTTCGCCATTGTCATTTTGTTCAACGAAATTGTTAATTGTTTCTATGATTTATTCTCTAACTATCCGATTTTGGAGTATCATGTTATTTAATTTCCAATTAATTTTTGTACCCTTGGCGATCAATATTTTAATTGCCTTGTGATCTGAAAAGGCTGCAGTTCATATTTCTGCTTTTCTGCATTTGAGTGCCATGTTTCTATGACCTAGTGTATGATCTATTTTTGTGAATGTGCCATGTGGCGCTGAAAAGAAGGTGTATTCTTTTTTGCCCCTATTTATTTTTCTCCATATGTCTATTAACTCTAATTTTTCTAATATTTCATTCACCTCTTTTACCTCTTTCTTGTTTATTTTTTGGTTTGAGTTATCTAAATTTGATACTGGTTGGTTTAAGTCTCCCACTAATATGGTTTTACTGTCTATTTCCTCCTTCAATTCTCCTAGTTTCTCCATGAAAAATTTGGATGCTATACCATTTGGTGCATACATGTTGATTAGTGATATTTCCTCATTGTCTATACTCCCTTTTAGCGGAATATATTTACCTTCCCTATCCCTTTTGATCAGGTCTATTTGTGCTTTGGCTTTGTCAGATATCATGATTGCAACTCCTGCCTTCTTTCTATCAGTTGAGGCCCAAAAGGTTTTACTCCAACCTTTAATTCTAACCTTGTGAGTGTCAACCCGTCTCATATGTGTTTCTTGAAGACAACATATGGTAGGGTTTTGGGTTCTAATCCAATCTGCTCTTTGTCTACGTTTTATGGGCGAGTTCATCCCATTCACGTTCAAAGTTATGATTCTTATTTGTGGATTCGCTGGCATTTTGATATCTTCCCCTAGTTCTGACCTTTCTTCTTTAGCTTTCTCCTTTTGAACCAGTGATTTACTTTAGGTCAGTCCCCCTAGTCCCCTCCCTTGAGATGCTTCCCTTTCTAGCCCCTCCCTTTTTATGCTCCCTTCCCCCCCTCTCCTTCCCTCCCTTTTTGTAGTCTCTCCTCCCTCCCCCTCCCTGATTTTCCTTTCTTTCTTGCCCTAATGGATAAGATAGAATTCAGGATCCCACTGGATCTAGATGTTCTTTTCTCTCAGATTTGATTTCACTGAGAGTAAGGTTTAAGTAATTCCACTTCACGCTCTCTTCCTCTCCTTCTTATATGAGAGTTCTTCCCCTCCCCTTCCCATGTGTATCTTTATATGGGAAAGATTATTCTATTGATTCCCCCCCTATTACTTGAAGTTAATCTTAGTATTATCGCGGTTCCCCCCTCCCTTTTCCTTTCTTTGCCCCAACTTTCCCCAAATCTTCTTAATGCCCCAATCTTTCCCTATGCATGTTTCTTCTAACTACTCTTATGATGATACAATTTATGAGAGTTACACAAAACATTTTCCCCACATATTAATATATATAATTTGATGTAAATGTAGTCCTTATAGAAGAGAGTTTGACTTAAAGAAAAAGATAAGATTTATCTCCTTTTCCCTTTCTTGAATATTTACCTTTTCATGTTTCTCTTGCTTTCTGTGCTTGGATATCAAAGTTTCCACAGAGCTCTGGTCTTTTCTTAGCATATGGTTGGAAATCTTCTATTTTGTTGAATGCCCATACTTTCCCCTGGAAGTATATAGTCAGTTTTGCTGGGTAGTTGATTCTTGGTTGGAGACCCAGCTCTCTTGCCTTTCTAAATATCGTGTTCCATGCTTTGAGGTCTCTTAGTGTGTTAGCCGCTAAGTTGTGTGTGATCCTTATGGGAGCCCCCTTATATCTGAAGGTCTTCTTCTTGGCTTCTTGTAGGATTTTCTCCTTTAGTTGGAAGCTCTTGAATTTGGCAATTACATTCCTAGGGGTTGTGTTTTGGGGATGTAGTATAGAAGGTGTTCTATGAATCCTTTCTATTTCTATTTTGCCCCCTTGCTCCAAAACGTGAGGGCAATTTTCTTTTATAATCTCCTGTATAATAATATCGAGTTAATTGTTCAAAATTTAATTATTTGAGAATATGACCTCCAACAGACATGTACAAAGCCACAGACCTCTGGGCGGTCCTAGGTTGACCTAGAGCCACCATTGGCACAGGGAAAATGATGGACAGTGATTGGTAGATGTGAGAACAGAGGGGAGGGAACTTGGATAGTTTCCTTAAAGATAGAGGGGTCTGAGGACTGAGGGGGTTGGTTGGAGAGTTTTGGCTCTGAGTGGTTGGAGAGGTGCTCTGAGAAGCTTGCTCTGAAGGAAGCTGGAGGTGGACACCCGGGAGACTGTTTCTCCATTTTGGTCACGTGAGTAATAGGGACTGATCTCCTTTCTTTGCCCAAGCTATATAAGGGCTTGGGCCTTTTGGCCCAGCCTAAACAGAGGAGGTATTTAAGCCCTATTCACTTCTCTCCTCTCTCTCTCTCTCTCTCTCTCTCCCTCTCTTTCTCTCTCTCTCTCTCTGTCTCTCTCTCTCTCTGTCTCTCTCTCTCTCTGTCTCTCTCTCTCTCTGTCTCTCTCTCTCTGTCTCTCTCTCTGTCTCTCTCTCTGTCTCTCTCTCTGTCTCTCTCTCTCTCTCTCTCTCTCTCTCTCTCTCTCTCTCTCTCTCTCTCTCTCTCTCAATTCCTTTCTTCCTCCTGTTTGTAATTAAACTCTATAAAAGGTTGACGGCTGACTTGAGTTTTCATTTAGGAATTACATAGCTGAATTCCTTGGCGACCTTAAATTAATATATATCAGTCTTTTTAAGTGATTTCCATGTCACAAGGGTTAGTGTTAGGGTTAGCGTTAGAGTTAGGGTTATGGTTAGATTTAGGGTTAGAAACATATTTATGGTTTAAAAACCTATTTAGGTTTAGTGGTAGGTTTATGGTTTGACAGTACAGGACAGAAATCGGCAAAAATCGGCAGGAATCGGTAGGACAGAAATTGGCAGAAATCTGCACATATTTAGGTTTAGTGTTAGGGTTAGGGTTAGGGTAAGGGTTAAAGTGAGGGTTAGGGTTAAAGTTAGAAACATATTTAGTGTTTGGGTTAGGGATAGAAACGCAATTAGGGTTAGGTTTACGGTTAGAGACTTATTTAAAGTTAGGGTTAGTGTTAGTGTTGGTTTTAGGGTTTGAATTGTATTTTGGGTTAGAGTTAGAAACCGTCAGAAATCGGCACATATTTAGGGTTAGAGTTAGGGTAGGGTTAGGATTTGGGTTAAGGTTAGGACAGAAATCGGCAGAAATCGGCACAAAGTTAGGGTTAGAGATAGGGTTAGGGTTAGGGTTAGGATTAAGATTAGGGTTAGATTTAGGGTTACGTTTAGGTTTATAGATAGGTTTAGGGTTAGGTTTAGTGTTAGCTTTAGTGTTAGGGTTAGGTTTAGGGTTAGGGTTTGGGTTAGAGTTAGGGTTAGGGTTAAGGTTAGTGCTAGAGTTAGGTTTATGGTTAGAGTTAGGGTTAGAAACATATTTATGTTTTAAAAACGTATTTAGGGTTAGGGATAAGTTTAGGGTTTGACAGTATTTAGGGTTAGGGTTAGGGTTAGGTTTAGTGTTAGGGATATCATTAGGGTTAGGGTTAGGGTTAGGGTAGGACAGAAATCGGCACATATTAAGAGTTAGAGATAGGGTTAGGGTTAACGTTAGGGTTAGATTTAGGGTTAGGTTAGGTTTATGGTTAGGGTTAGGGTTAGGTTTAGTATTAAGTTTAGTGTTAGGGTTAGGGTATTTAGGGGTAGGGTAAGGGGTAGGATGGGTTTGGGTTAGGGTTAGGGGTAGGATTTGGGTTAGGGATTAGGGTTATGGTTATGGTTAGGGTTAGAAACGAATTTAGGGTTAGCGTTATGGTTAGGGCTAGGGTTATGTTTATGGTTAGGGTTAGGGTTAGGTTTAGGGTTATGCTAGGACAGAAATTGGCTCATATTTAGCGTTAGGGTTAGAGTTAGGGTTTGGGTTAGGGTAAGGGTTAGGGTTTGGTTTTTGGTTAGGGTTAGGAGTTAGTGTTAGGGGTAGATGTAGGGGTAGGGTTAAAAATGTATTTAGGGTTAGGGTTAGGGCTTAGTGTTATGGTAAGTGTTAGTTTTAGGGTTTTGGTTTGGGTTAGAAATGTATTTAGGTTTAGGGTTTAGGGATAGGGTTATAGTTAAGTTCAGAAACATATTTAGAGTTAGGGTTAGATTTTGGCTTAGGGTTAATGTTACGTAGGACAGAAATCGGGATAAATCGGCACATATTTAGGGTTAGGGTTAAGATTAGGGTTAGCTTTAGGGTTAGAGTTAGGGTTAGATTTAGGGATAGGGTTAAGGTTAGTGTTAGAGTTAGGTTTATGGTTAGAGTTAGGGTTAGAAACATATTTATGTTTTAAAAACGTATTTAGGTTTAGGGTTAGGGTTAGTGTTAAGGTTAGTGTTAGAGTTAGGTTTATGGTTAGAGTTAGGCTTAGAAACATATTTATGTTTTAAAAACGTATTTAGGGTTAGAGATAAGTTTAGGGTTTGACAGTATTTAGGGTTAGGGTTAGGGTTAAGTGATGGACAGAAATTGGCACGTATTTTAGGGTTAGAGTTTGGGTTAGGGTTAGTGTTAGCTTTATGGTTGGGTTAGGATTAGAAATGTATTTATGGTTTAAAAACCTATTTAGTATTTGGGATAAGGTTAGAGTTAGGGTTATGGTTAAGGTTCGTGTTAGATTTAGGGTTAGGTTTAGGTTTATGGTTTGGGTTAGAGTTAGGTTTAGTGTTAGCTTTAGTGTTATCGTTATGGTTATGGTTAGGGTTAGGGTTAAGGTTAATGTTAGGGTTAGAGCTAGGTTTTGAGTTAGGGTTAGGGTTAAGGTTAGTGTTAGAGTTAGTTTTATGGTTAGAGTTTGGGTTAGAAACATATTTATATTTTAAAAATCTATTTAGGGTTAGGGATAAATTTAGGGTTTGAGAGTATTTAGGCTTAGGGTTAGGGTTAGGGTTAGGGTTAGCATTAGGGTTTAGGGTTAGGGTTAGGTTTCGGGTTAGGGTTAGGGTTAGAAATGTATGTATTGTTAGGGTTAGGGTTAGGTTTAGGGTTAAGGTTAGTGTTAGAGTTTGGTTTATGCTTAGAGTTAGGGTTAGAAACATTTATATTTTAAACATCTATTTAGGGTTAGGGATAAGTTTAGGGTTTGACAGTATTTACTGTTAGGATTATGGTTAGGGTTAGGGGTAGTGTTAGAAATGTATTTAGGCTTAGTTTAAGGGCTTAGGGATAGGGTTATAGTTATGGTTAGGGTTATAGTTAGGTTCAGAAACATATATAGAGTTAGGTTTAGAGTTTGGCTTAGGGTTAATGTTAGGACAGAAATCAGGATAAATCGGCAGATATTTAGGGTTAGGTTTAATGTTAGGGTTAGAGTTAAGGTTAGATTTAGGCTTAGGGTAAGGTTAGTGTTAGAGTTAGGTTTATGGTTAGAGTTAGGGTTAGATACACATTTATGTTTTAAAAACCTATATAGGGTTAGGGATAAGTTTAGGGTTTGACAGTATTTACTGTTAGGATTAAGGTTAGGGTTAGGGTTACTGGTAGGGTTGGAAATGCATTTAGTCTTAGGTTAAGGGCTTAGGGATAGGGTTTAGTTATGGTTAGGGTTATAGTTAGATTTAGAAACATATATAGAGTTAGGTTTAGAGTTTTGCTTAGGGTTAATATTAGGTAGGATAGAAATCCTGATAAATCGGCATATATTTAGGGTTAGGGTTAAGTTTAGGGTTAGCGTTAGGGTTAAAACCATATTTAGTTTTAGGTATAGGATTAGGCTTGCAGTTAGGGTTAGTGTTAGGGGTAGATTTAGGCTTAGGGTTAGGGTTAGAAAAGTATTTAATATTAGGGTTAGGAATAGAAACCCAAATATGGTAAGGGTTAGAAACTTATTTATGGTTTGGGATAGTGTTAGAGTTAGGGTTAGTTTAAGGTTATGGTTAGAAACATATTTACATTTAAAAAACCTATTTAGGGTTAGGGATAAGTTTAGGGTTTGACAGTATTTACTTTTAGGGTTAGGGTTTGGGTTAGGGTTAGGGGTAGGGTTAGAAATGTATTTAGGCTTAGGTTTAGGGCTTAGGGATTGGGTTATAGTTATGGTTAGGGTTATAGTTAGGTTCACAAACATATTTAAAGTTAGGGTTAGAGTTTGGCTTATGGTTAATGTTAAGTAGGATAGAAATCGGGATAAATCGGCACATATTTAGGGTTAGGGTTAAGGTTAGGGTTAAAACCATATTTAGTTTTAGGTGTAGGATTTGGGTTACGGTTAGTGTTAGTGTTAGGGATAGATTTAGGCTTAGGGTTAGGGTTAGAAAAGTATTTAATGTTAGGGTTAGGGATAGAAACCCAATTCTGGTAAGGGTTAGAAACGTATTTATAGTTTGGGTTAATGTTAGAGTTAGGGTGTAAACCTTAAAATTTCTTAGACTCATAAATGTTGGAAATTTCACCATTGGGAAATTTCATACTTGAAAAATTTCCTATTGATAGTGGGTCTTGGCTATTGGAACGTGAACCCCATTGGCATGGGAGGTTCCTCCTCCTCCCTTCTTAAGATTACTTTAGGACAGAAACCTTTTGCTGAACAATGGAAAGGACTTTGACCTATGCTTAAGCACAGAACAGAAATTTCTTTGAGTCATGATTGATTTTAGAATTGATACAATAGAGATACTTGGAATGACAGAAACAGGTCTTGGAAAATAGAATTTCCACCCCACTCAGTCCTAACAGGATTTAGGAAGGGCTGCAGCATAGATCAAAATTTAATTATTTGAGAATATGACCTCCAACAGACATGTACAAAGCCACAGACCTCTGGGCGGTCCTGGGTTAACCTAGAGCCACCATTGGCACAGGGAAAATGATGGACAGTGATTGGTAGATTGAGAACAGAGGGGAGGGAACTTGGATAGTTTTCTTAAAGATAGAGGGGTCTGAGGACTGAGGGGGTTGGTTGGAGAGTTTTGGCTCTGAGTGGTTGGAGAGGTGCTCTGAGAAGCTTGCTCTGAAGGAAGCTGGAGGTGGAGGCCCGGGAGACTGTTTCTCCATTTTGGTCACGTGAGTAATAGGGACTGATCTCCTTTCTTTGCCCAAGCTATATAAGGGCTTGGGCCTTTTGGCCCAGCCTAAACAGAGGAGGTATTTAAGCCCTATTCACTTCTCTCCTCTCTCTCTCTCTCTCTCTTTCTCTCTCTCTCTGTCTCTCTCTCTCTCTCTCTCTCTCTCTCTCTCTCTCAATTCCTTTCTTCCTCCTGTTTGTAATTAAACTCTATAAAAGGTTGACGGCTGACTTGAGTTTTCATTTAGGAATTACATAGCTGAATTCCTTGGCGACCTTAAATTAATATATATCAGTCTTTTTAAGTGATTTCCATGTCACAAGGGTTAGTGTTAGGGTTAGCGTTAGAGTTAGGGTTATGGTTAGATTTAGGGTTAGAAACATATTTATGGTTTAAAAACCTATTTAGGTTTAGTGGTAGGTTTATGGTTTGACAGTACAGGACAGAAATCGGCAAAAATCGGCAGGAATCGGTAGGACAGAAATTGGCAGAAATCTGCACATATTTAGGTTTAGTGTTAGGGTTAGGGTTAGGGTAAGGGTTAAAGTGAGGGTTAGGGTTAAGGTTAGAAACATATTTAGTGTTTGGGTTAGGGATAGAAACGCAATTAGGGTTAGGTTTACGGTTAGAGACTTATTTAAAGTTAGGGTTAGTGTTAGTGTTGGTTTTAGGGTTTGAATTGTATTTTGGGTTAGAGTTAGAAACCGTCAGAAATCGGCACATATTTAGGGTTAGAGTTAGGGTAGGGTTAGGATTTGGGTTAAGGTTAGGACAGAAATCGGCAGAAATCGGCACAAAGTTAGGGTTAGAGATAGGGTTAGGGTTAGGGTTAGGATTAAGATTAGGGTTAGATTTAGGGTTACGTTTAGGTTTATGGATAGGGTTAGGTTTAGTGTTAGCTTTAGTGTTAGGGTTAGGGTTAGGGTATTAAGGGTTAGGGTTATGTTTAGGGTTAGGGTTTGGGTTAGAGTTAGGGTTAGGGTTAAGGTTAGTGTTAGAGTTAGGTTTATGGTTAGAGTTAGGGTTAGAAACATTTATGTTGTAAAAACGTATTTAGGGTTAGGGATAAGTTTAGGGTTTGACCGTATTTAGGGTTAGGGTTAGGGTTAGTGTTAGGGTTATCATTAGGGTTACAGTTAGGGTTAGGGTAGGACAGAAATCCGCAGAAATCGGCACATATTTAGGGTTAGGGTTAGGTTCATGGTTAGGGTTAGGGTTAGGTTTAGTATTAGCTTTAGTGTTAGGGTTAGGGTATTTAGGGTTAGGGTTAGGGTTAGGATTAGGGTTATGGTTATGGTTAGGGTTAGAGTTAAAGTGAGGGTTAGGGTTAGTAACGAATTTACGGTTAGGGTTAGGGTTATGGTTAGGGTTAGGTTCATGGTTATGGTTAGGGTTTGAGTTAGGGTTCGGGTTAGGGTAGGACATAAATTGGCACATATTTAGGGTTAGGGTTAGAGTTAGGGTTTGGGTAAGGTAAGGGTTAGGGTTTGGTTTCGGGTTAGGGTTAGGGGTTAGTGTTAGACTTAGGGGTAGGGGTAGGGTTAAAAATGTATTTAGGGTTAGGGTTAGGGTTAAGATTAATGTTAGGGTTAGAGGTAGGGTTTGAGTTAGGGTTAGGGTTAAGGTTAGTGTTAGAGTTAGGTTTATGGTTAGAGTTAGGGTTAGAAACATTTATATTTTAAAAATCTATTTAGGGTTAGGGATAAGTTTAGGGTTTGAGAGTATTTAGGGTTAGGGTTAGGGTCAGCATTATGGTTTAGGGTTAGGGTTAGGGTTAGGGTTAGAAATGTATGTATTGTTAGGGTTAGGATTAGGGTTAAGTTTAGTGTTAGAGTTAGGTTTATGGTTAGAGTTAAGGTTAGAAACATATTTACATTTTAAAAATGTATATAGGGTTAGGGATAAGTTTAGGGTTTGCAGTATTTACGGTTAGGGTTAGGGATAAGGTTAGGGTTACGGGTACGGTTAGAAATGTATTTAGGTTTAGGTTTAGGGCTTAGGGATAGGGTTATAGTTATGGTTAGGGTTATAGTTAGGTTCACAAACATATTTAGAGTTAGGGTTAGAGTTTGGCTTAGGGTTAATGTTAGGAAGGACAGAAATTGGGATAAATCGGCACATATTTATGGTTATGGTTAAGGTTAGGGTTAGCGTTAGGGTTAAAACCATATTTACTTTTAGGTGTAGGATTAGGGTTACGGTTAGGGTTAGTGTTAGGGGTAGATTGAGGGTTAGGGTTAGAAAAGTATTTAATATTAGGATTAGGGATAGAAACACAATTCTGGTAAGGGTTAGAAACGTATTTATGGTTTGGGTTAATGTTAGAGTTAGGGTTAATGTTAGGGTTAGCATTAGAGTTAGGGTTATAGTTAGATTTAGTGTCAGAAACGTATTTATGGTTTAAAAACCTATTTAGGCTTAGTGGTGTAATGGTGGAAATTTTAGGCCTCTGGGAGATATTACAAGCTGCCAAGAAGAAGCCATTCAGATACCATGGAAACTCAGTGACGATAACACAGGATCTGTCTGCATCCACACTGAAGGACCCAAAGGCATGGAATAGGATATTCCGGAAAGGAAGGGAACTAGGTCTACAGCCAAGAATAAAATACCCATCAAAACTGACTATATTCTTACAGGGGAAAGTATGGTCATTTAACACAACAGAAGAGTTTCAAGCATTCATAAATATAAGACCAGACCTGAAGAGAAAATTTGAAGTCCAACCACAGAACTCAAGAGAATTATCAAAATGTAATTAAAAAAGAGTGGAAAAAAACAACAACCACAACAACAAAAAAATTTTAAGAGACTCAATAAGTTAAAATGATATGTATCTATATAAGAAAAGAGGTCATTGGCAACTCTTAAAAACTGTTGCTATCACCTGAGCAGCTAGAAGAACTACACTCAGAGGGAACAGTGACAAACTGTATAGGATGAAAGGACAAGACATAAACAGGTATATAGATATATGCATGCATAAATACATATACATGTGTATGTATGTATATAGCATATATATGACCAAAGCTAAAAAAGAAAAGAGGTTATGACTAAAAGAAATGGGAAAAGAAACAAATGGGGGTGAATTTATATGTCACAAAGAAGCTCATGGCGGGTGGGGGGAGAACATCGATACACTGGAAGGGTAAAGAGGTTGGAGATAGGAAATACTCAACTCTTATGTACTTTGAAACTGACCCAAAGAGGGAAGAACAATCCAATCCATTGGGGAAGAGAATAGATTTGCACCCTATAGGGGAGTAGAAGGGTAAAAAACAGACTGGTGGGGAGGGAAGCAGTACAAGGGAGAGAGAGGGTGGGGGGGATTTTAAAAAGACTACAGGGGAAAATAAGGGAGGGAATAAGAAGGGAGGGGGTAGAAAGGGAAGTACAATGGGGACTGATTTAAAGTAAATCACTGGACTAAAAGTTAGAGCTGAAGAAGAAAGGTTAGAATTAGGGAAGGATATCAAAATGCCAGGGAGTCCACAAGTGACAGTCATAACTTTGAACGTGAATGGGATGAACTCACCCATAAGACTAGAAACTAGAAATCCTAAAAATTAAGGGAGAAATTAATAAAATCGAAAGTGATAGAACCTTTGAGCTAATACACAATACAAGAAGCTGGTACTTTGAAAAAAACAAACAAACAAAATAGACAAAGTACTGGTCAGTCTAATTTAAAAAAGGAAGGAAGAAAAGCAAATTAATAGCATCAAAGATGAAAAGGTGGACATCACCTCTGATGAAGAGGAAATTAAATCAATCATTAAAAATTACTTTGCCCAATTACATGGCAATAAATACACCAATTTAGGTGATATGGATGAATATATACAAAAATAAAAACTGCCTAGACTAACAGAAGAAGAAATAGAATTCTAAAATAATACCATATAAGAAAATGAAGTCCAACAAGCCATCAAAGAACTTCCGAAGAAAAAAAATCCCCAGGGCCTGATGGATTCACCAGTGAATTCTATCAAACATTCAGAGAACAGTTAATCCCAATTCTATATAAACTATTTGACATAATAAGCAATGAGGGAGTTCTACCAAACTCCTTTCATGACACGAACATGATACTGATTCCAAAACCAGGCAGGTCAAAAACAGAGAAAGAAATCTATAGACCAATCTCCCTAATGACTATAGATGTAAAAATCTTAAATAGGATACTAGCAAAAAGACTCCAGCAAGTGATCAGAAGGGTCATCCACCATGATCAAGTAGGATTTATACCAGGGATGCAGGGCCAGTTCAATATTAGGAAAACTATCCACATAATTGACCACATCAACAAGGAAACCAACAAGAACCACATGATTATCTCAATAGATGCAGAAAAAGGCTTTGATAAAATACAACACCCATTCCTATTAAAAAACACTAGAAAGCATAGGAATAGAAGGGTCGCTTCCAAAAATAATAAACAGTATATATCTAAAACCATCAGCTAATATCATCTGCAATGGGGATAAACTAAATGCATTCCTAATAAGATCAGGAGTGAAACAAGGATACCCATTATCACCTCTACTATTTGACATTGTACTAGAAACACGAGCAGTAGCAATTAGAAAAGAAAAAGAAATTGAAGGCATCAAAATACGCACAATTCTTTACAAGTTCTGTAATCACTTTTGCTCACTTCTTCATTTTGAGCTTAAATCCATAAACCAGGAGAGTAAGTATCTCCCATCACCTTGCCATGATTAACCTTTTTTATTTCAGGAGCATGTTGGAATGCATCCTTTGCTCCAAAATCTGCAGTGGATACCTTTCAGAGCTGAAAATAATCCACAACATTTTGCATTGGCAAGGAATATCATTTGCTTCTACAGGATATAGATGTACAATAGATGAGGCCCTCTGTTATAGCAGAGAATGTTAGCAGCCATCTGCTCAAAGCAAGCAGTTTCACAGCTAGTTTTGTTTGACTTTGCAAAACAGAATGCATGGATGCATAAACATTTGCTTTTTTAAACCAATAATCATAAAACTGTCATACCATAAATCATGTATGATTTTAACCATTTGTGCTGTGATCTTAAGTATTTGTCTATCTGTATACAATTTTTGCTTTTTCCAAAATTCATATTATCGGGGCAGCTGGGTAGCTCAGTGGATTGAGAGCCAGGCTTGGAGATGGGAGGTCCTAGGTTCAAATCTGGCCTCAGACACTTCCCAGCTGTGTGACCCTGGGCAAGTCACTTAACTCCCATTGCCTAGCCCTTACCACTCTTCTGCCTTGGAGCCAATACACAGTATTGCCTCCAAGACAGAAGGTAAGGGTTTAAAAAAAAATTCATATTGTGCAATCATTAATATTACAGTTCGGTCTTATGCTGTAAAAGTATATGCAGCATTATCAAGTGGTTGTACAGGTGTTATTATTTCTAAACTATAACAGTTAGCTTCATAACTGAAAATATCTTGATACTGTGTCTAGAATTATTAGTTTTATATATCAACTTTGCAAAATTTTACTGCAAAAATAAATCACATTGGGCAAGTAACATTTAAATTTGCATTATTATCATAGGTCTCATCTTACTATCATGATCAGCTTCAATATCTGTAATTTGAGTAAGTGGCAGTATTGCCCATTTTAAATCATTAATAAATCACTGGACTGATTAACAAATTACTGGATAACCTTAATAATTAACTACTGGTTAACTGATTGAATCCTTCCAACCATGCTTCCACTCTGCTGAGAATGTGTCTTATTTTTATAATTGAAACTATACTAGTTATAAATCATTTGCTTTTTGGATAAAGTTGCAGTAATATGTACTTTATATAACGTTTTTGAACTTCATTCAGGTTCTTTAAATAATCTCTACTAAATTTTTTTTATCTTTGCTGCTCTTATGTCCTGTTTTAAAAAATTTTAATAATTCCTCCATAGTTAAAAACTTGTAACGTCAGTGGCAGGGATTCTACCCCCTAGGTTGCTAGGTCACCTTATGTTTAAAGGTAAGTCACATGGCTGAGAGAAAAAAATCCATGCAGCTTCATATCTAAGCCCAAACCTTAAAAATTCCTGTTTGCACCTTAACTACATTGTAATTTATACCAAAATTTCATTGTAAATAAAACATCTCTTGTCCCAATATTCTGTAGGATATCACAAAAGTCAGAGAAAGATTTTTAACTCTTCTAACTTTCTCTATCACGAAATATAATCAGACATTCCTTTATAATTTTGCCATGTCCAACCTAAATTAGAACAATTTAAATTCTTAAATTTTATTTCACTGTGATTTCATCCTGTTGTAATTATCTTTGTAAAGTCAGATTTTTCCTCCTTCCTTTACCTGGCAGAACCTCAACCAAAGGACTTCCTAGATCCCTTTTTCAATGCTAAAAGAGTGTAGAGGTTTGCTGATAAAAAAAAAAAATCTTTTACTGTTTGACTACAGAATCACAAAATATCTTTTCAAACTAGGCTTTTCTGAATTTTTAAAGTGTCTCAGAATTGTTTCATTAAGTTATTAATTTTGCTTAGACCTGTGGTTTTATTAGCAAAGGTGTTTAGAAATTATCTCTGTTGCAAATTGATTCTGATACTTAAAGTGTCCTGGTTTGTTTGAGTCAAAGCAAACAGGAGGTCTTCCTATTCAGATGAATTGCATTTAAATTCCTCATAACAATGGCCTGTTAAGCCTTCATAATTTACCTGCTTACCTTCTGATTTGGCATATGAATTTCCTTATGATTTTTAGTTTGATCCTTGCATGAATTTAGAAGGAAGTAATTTTTTAAATAAAGAAATTTTTTTTGCAATAAACTTAGATTTGCTTGAGATGAATAATCTGGCTATGTAAATAGCTGTCTTTGCCTAACTCAGTAAACTGAAGTGACAAGAACCTGATTAACATATAGTCTGATTTGCATTTGTTTAGAAGGCTGGATTTCAATGCCTCTTTCTTAGGCCTTAGTGAATTAACCTTTGCAGCTTCCAAATTAAATCTTAATTCCTGTTGGAGAAGTATTTTTTACCTGCCTTTTACTTCTATTGTAGATGTGACATTTTTATTTTCCCTTGGTAATACAGGGAAAGCTAAATATCCTGCTTCCTCTTTTACTGCAGAAGGGAAGAGAACTCCATGAAGTTGGGGGGAGGGGTGGCCAAGAGAGAGGTTAGTGAAAGGGACTGATAGTCTGGAGGAGGGGGAGGAGAGTGGCATGCCCCATTGTCTAAGGGAGGGTAAAGCTTTGGAGTTGTAAATGACTCTTTTGTGTCACTCCCTTCTGAGTTGTGGCCCCCAGAACCATTGGAGGCTCCCTAGAGAATGGGCGACTCTCCTCCTCTTCCCCTACTTCAGCATTCTCTGATGCCTCAGGAGTGCCCGGTTTCAAAGCCTGCTGTTTTGATTCCAGAGTTTGCAAAGGTCCTTTCTCCCCAGAACTAGAAGTTTGGAAAGGTAAATCAGCCAAGATCATTCTCATGACCGACCACATGTTAAATATTGTTTGCCTGACCTGTTTTCCCTCATTCTTATATTCTTTCAGTCTTTTGTCCTATCAGGTCCCATTGCTTAACCTCTAAAACCCCCATTGGCAGGAATTCTGGATAAGCTGTCTGAATCACTTTAACAAAGCTTTGAGTTTAGCTTTAGAGACCTTACTTCCTCCCTTTTCAATCAAGGACATTAAGAGTCGAACCTAACAGGTTTGAGAGGAAACAGATTGCCCCATCTCTGGTAGAGAGAGCCTTACCTTCTTTGGCCACAAGAGAAGTAAGCCTCCTCAGACTCTGCCCCGACCATCCTTTGTCAGTTCCCTCGTGTGATGGGACAACTCCTGCCAAGGCTGTGTGAAATAAAAGGTTAAGAGCCCACATGTGGCACCATATGAGACACCACCTGCGAATATCTCAAGAAGAGAGAAAGGATAGTAGTTTAAATTCCACGAGGGGCGAGACGGAGCTGGGAGATGGCAGAATTGAGTCAGAAACCAAGATGAGTTGATTTTAATGGAGCCCACAGCACAACTCCAGCTACTGGAAATCTCAAAGGAAAAAACCATCCAGTAGTCCAAAATTAACACCATAATCCAGGAGAAAAACAACTAAATACATTCACAGCAAACACTGTGGGAGTAATAACCCTGAAGAAAACCAACTGCTTGATTACATGGGTTGAAGGGATATGGTTGGGGATGTAGACTGTAAATGAACATCATAGTGCAAACATCAACAGCATAGAAAGAGGTTCTGATCAAGGAAAATACCCAATGAAATTGTGTGTCAGCTGGGTGAAGGGTGGGTGGAAGCGAGGGTGGGAAATATTGTAATTATTGTAACCACGGAACAATATTCTAAATTGACTAAATAATTAATTTTAAAAATAAGATATTTGATGTTTTTCATTATCATTCCTTTGAATTTCCTTTATTGTTTCTTGATTTCTCAAGATATTAGTTTCTTGATAGTCGATTCTCATTTTTAAGAACTTATATCCTTCTGTCAGTTTTTGATTCTCCTTTCCCAATTGGCCCATTTCTTCTTGCATCATTTTCATTTCTTCTTGCATTCTTTTCTTTTTTTGTTTCTGCCTTTATCACTACCTCTCTCAATTTGTTTTTGAAGTCATTTTTGAGGTATTACACACTCTGTGTCCTTTGCATATTCTTCTTTTGGAATTTGTGTGTGTTTTCTGTAATCTTTTTGTCTACCAAATTCTAATTGGAGAGAGGCAGAGTCAAGATGGTGGCTTAGAAGCAGCAAAACTTCAGACCGCTGAAAACCCTTCCTTACCGACAAACTGAATGCTCCTAGGGGACTGAAATTCAAACTTAAGAACAGGAGAGAGGCGGGGACCAATCTCCCTAATGAATATAGATGCAAAAATCTTAAATAGGATATTAGCAAAAAGACTCCAGCAAGTGATCAGAAGGGTCATCCACCATGATCAAGTAGGTTTTATACCAGGGATGCAGGGCTGGTTCAATATTAGGAAAAACATCCACATAATCGACCATATAAACAAGCAAACCAACAAAAATAACATGATTATTTCAATAGATGCAGAAAAAGCCTTTGATAAAATACAACATCCATTCCTATTGAAAACACTAGAGAGCATAGGAATAGGAGGGTCATTCCTAAAAATAATAAACAGTATATATCATGAGGGCACGACAAACCCTCCATAACGAAGATATTACTCCTCCCTGAGCATCCCATACACCCTGGGGGGAGGGTGGTGGTGGTGGTGCTAAGGGACCATAAAAAGGTAAGGGCTAAAAAGGGAAGCATATCAAGGGAGGGGACTAGGGGGGTTGACCTAAAGTAAATCACTGGTTTAAAAGGATATAGCTACAGAAGAAAGGTCAGAACTAGGGGAATATATCAAAATTACCCATAAAATGTAGACAAATAGCAGATTGGATTAGAAACCCAAACCCTACCATTTGTTGTCTTCAAGAAACACATATGAGGCGGGTTGATACTCTCAAGGTTAGAATTAAAGGATGAAGTAAGACCTTTTGGGCTTCAACTGATCGAAAGAAGGCAGGAGTTGCAATCATGATATCTGACAAAGCCAAAGCACAAATAGACCTGATCAAAAGGGATAGGGGAGGTAAACAGATTCTCTTAAAAGGGTGTATAGACAATGAGGAAATATCACTAATCAACATGTATGCACCAAATGGTATAGCATGCAAATTTTTAATGGAGAAACTAGGAGAATTGAAGGAGGAAATAGACAGTAAAACCATATTACTGGGAGACTTGAACCAACCACTCTCAAATTTAGATAAAATCAAATCAAAAAATAAATAAGAAAGAAGTAAAAGAGGTGAATGAAGTCTTAGAAAAATTAGAGTTAATAGATATATGGAGAAAAATAAATAGGGACACAAAGGAATAAACCTTCCTCTCAGCACCACACGGCACATTCACAAAAATAGATCATACAATAGGTCACAGAAACATGGCACTCAAATGCAGAAAAGCAGAAATAATAAATGCAACCTTTTCAGATCATAAAGCAATGAAAATATTGATCAGTATGGGTACATGGAAAGCCAAATCAAAAATTAATTGGAAATTAAATAATATGATACTCCAAAATCGGTTAGTTAGAGAAGAAATCATAGAAACAATTAATAATTTCATTGAGGAAAATGACAATGGTGAGACATCCTTTTAAACCTCATGGAATGCAGCCAAAGCTGTACTTAGAGGAAAATTCATACCCATGAGTGCATATATTAACAAATTAGGGTGGGCAGAGATCAATGAATTGGAAATGAAAATCAAAAACTTGAGAATGAACTACTTAAAAACCCCCAGAAGAAAACCAAACTAGAGATCCTAAAAATTAAGGGAGAAATTAATAAAATCAAAAGTGATAGAACCATTAAGTTAATAAACAGACTAGAAGCTGGTTCTTTGAAAAAAACAGAAAAAATAGAAAAAGTACTGGTTAATCTAATTTAAAAAAGGAAAGAAGAAAGGCAAATTAACAGCATCAAGGATGAAAAGGGGGACCTCACCTCCGATGAAGAGGAAATTAAGGACATTCTTAAAAACTACTTTGCCCAACTATATGGCAATAAATATACCAACCTAGGTGATATGGATGAATATTTACAAAAATATAAATTGCCTAGACTAACAGAAGAAGAAATAGTTTTCTTAAATCATCCCATATCAGAAAAAGAAATCCAACAGGCCATCAAAGAACTTCCTAAGAAAAAATCCCCAGGGCCTGATGGATTCACCAGCGAATTCTATCAAACATTCAGAGAACAGTTAATCCCAATACTATACAAACTATTTGACATAATAAGCAAAGAGGGAGTTCTACCAAACTCCTTTTATGACACAAGCATGGTACTGATTCCAAAACCAGGCAGGCCAAAAACAGAGAAAGAAAATTCTACACCAATCTCCCTAATGAATATAGATGCAAAAATCTTAAATAGGATACTAGCAAAAAGACTCCAGCAAGTGATTAGAAGGGTCTTCCACCATGATCAAGTAGGATTTATACCAGGGATGCAGGGCTGGTACAACATTAGGAAAACTATCCACATAATTGACCACATCAACAAGCAAACCAACAAGAACCACATGATTATCTCAATAGATACAGAAAAAGCCTTTGATAAAATACAACACCCATTCCTACTAAAAACACTAGAAAGCATAGGAACAGAAGGGTCATTCCTAAAAATAATAAACAGTATATATCTAAAACCATCAGCTAATATCATCTGCAATGGGGATAAACTAAATCCATTCCCATTAAGATCAGGAGTGAAACAAGGATGCCCATTATCACCTCTATTATTTGACATTGTATTAGAAACACTAGCAGTAGCAATTAGAGAAGAAAAAGAAATTGAAGGCATCAAAATAGGCAAGGAGGAGACCAAATTATCACTCTTTGCAGATGACATGATGGTCTACTTAAATCAACAACTTTAGCAAAGTTGCCGGATACAGAATAAACCGGCATAAGTCATCTGCATTTCTATATATTCCAAACACAGTTCAGCAGCAAGAACTAGAAAGAGAAATCCCATTCAAAATAACCTTAGACAAAATAAAATACTTAGGAATCTATCTCCGGAGACAAACACAGGAACTTTAAGAACACGACTACAAGGCACTCTCCACACAACTAAAACTAGACTCGAACACTTTGAAAAAACATTAACTGCTCATGGGTAGGACGAGCCAATATAATAAAAATGACCATCCTACCCAAACTTTCATCTATTTAGTGACATACCCATGGAACTTCCAAAAAATTTTTGTTACTGATCTAGAAAAAACCATCACAAATTTCTTTTGGAAGAACAAAGGATCAAGGATATCCAGGGAAATAATGAAAAAAAAATACAAAGGAAGGGAGCCTGGCAGTCCCAGATCTCAGACTATATTATAAAGCAGTGGTCCAGAGGAGATGAAAGTTGCGAAGGACAGAATAGAAAGAGGGGTGTGGGGGGTGGGGGGCTGAAGGCAGAGAAATACGGCTCAAAGGAGGTGAAGAGATAGAGAGAGAGCCAAAAGGGAAATGTTGGAGGGTAATTGGGCCAGCCCATGGAGGTTGTTGGATCGGGCGGGGGAGTTTGGCAAGGGGAGGAAACGAGTCCGGAAGACATGTCAGGTTGCCCTCCACCAGGGCACTCGCTAATTGCCAGCACGTTCCTCCTTTTGCTCCTCGGTTTCCCCGGGTAGAGGTGGGGTGTTGGGTATCTCTGGCCTGCAGCCAACCCAGACTGGTGGCGCCTCTCATCTCCCCATTCCCCCGCCACCCCTGCTGCTTACGACGTTGGAATTGTCCACTCTAGGGTCACTGACTTGTCCCTTTTCCAATCTCCCCGTAGTCCTGGGAGAAAATTGAACTCCCTCTGATCAAACTTCCGAGGTAAGCCTTTCAGCCCCTTGGAAAGCAACTCTGGCTTTGAAACTATCGGTCTTTTCTGAGCTCGTCTCTCTGAGCCTCAACTGCCTTCCGTGGTTCTTTTCCTGAGCATCACCTACTTGATTTTGCGGACCCGAACGCTTTCATGACTTTTGCGCTCATTTGCCCAGAATCCCTTTTGCAGAAGAGGCTTGAACACCCTTTTCCCTTCTGGAGAATGTCTCTGGATGAAGTCGTGTTTGCTTCGGTGAGCAAAATCCTGGGTGAAGGCGGAGGTACTCAGCCGGGGTCCCACGGTGGTAGACTCGAGCGATGAAGAGACCTAGACTGGATGAAGAGTATAAAAAGTATTAGAGTGAGGTCAGGGAGGAGCAGAGAAAGAGGGTGGTTAGAAAAGGAGAGAAAGTTGGGAGGGACAGAATGGAAAGGGGAGGGGGGCGAAGGGCAGAGAAATCCGGCTAGAAGGAGGTGAAGAGAATGAGAGGGAGCGAAAAGGAATTGTTGGAGGGTAATTGGGCCAGCCCACGGAGGTTGTTGGAGAGGGCTGGGGAGGTTGGCGAGGGGGAAAACGAGTCTGGAAGTCATGTCAGGTTGCCCGCCACCAGGGCACTCGCTAATTGCCAGCACGTTTCTCCTGTTAATCCTCGGTTTCCCGGGGTGGAGGTGTAACGTTTTACATATGGGGCCAGGAGCCACCGTTTCCACCCCCGCCCCTTTGTGACCCCTCCCAGGAACTCCCCCTTCCCTGCCCCCCAGGGCTTTCGCCTTTGGAACAGTCCACTGTGCAGTTCATGGGCGTGTCCGTTGTCCAATCGGAATCTTTGTTTGGCGTTGCTAAGGAGGCGGTTCCTTTTAGGTTCTGTGGGTTTTCGGAGGAGGAAATGTACCTCCATTTGATCCAACTTCTGAGGTAAGTCCTTCAGCCCCTTAGAAAATGATTCTGTCTTCTTCACTATCGGTCTTTTGTGAGCCTGTATCTCTGAGCCTCAGTGCCTCCTGTGGTTCTTTTCCTGAGCAGTAATGTACTTGATTTTGTTGACTTGAACCATTTCATGACTTTTGCCCTAACTCCCCCCTTGATCCTTCCTGTAAATGAGGCTGGAAGACCCCTTTCTCTTCCGGAGAATGGGTCTGGATGGATTCGTGATTGCTCAGGTGAGAAAATTCTGGGTGGAGGCGGTCGTCCTGTGCTGTTTCGAGCAACCCTGTCCATTGCCAGGCTGTTTCCCGCATTTCCCCTATCCACATAGAAGCCAGTGATGTCTGTCCCTTTGCTGATCATGGAGGTGTGATTGCTGTTCCCCCCTGAGAGTGTCAATAAAATACCGGTTTCCCCCTTGGAATCTCCGGTCAAATGGGAAGTGGAAAGATAGGTTGAGAGGTTTGAATAGAAAAGACAGAGAAAGGAAGGTAAGGAGGGACGTGGGGGGGGGAAGAGGTACACAGAGGGGAGAAAGCAAAGGAAGGAAAAGGCCGTGAGAGAGTATCAAAAAAAAGTGCATTGAAAGAGGAGAACCATCAGGAAATGGGGGACGCGGTAGTGTGGAGTTGGGAAAGAGAGGTCAGGACAGGGTAGGCTTAGGGGAAGAAGTGAGGAGGGTGACAAAGTGATGGATCAGGGGACAAGATGGGAGAAAGAAGAGAGAATCAGAAGAGGTTGAATTGAAAGAATGGAAAGACAGTTGAAGAAAAGAGAGAAGGGGAGGAGAAAAGTAGAAGGATGAAGAGGTCGAGACAGCACAGAGAGTAGGAAAAGGATAGGATTTGTAGTCAAAAGGGGAGAGGGGTAGGAAGGATCAGAGAAAGTTTGGATGTAGAAGAAGAGGAGAGGGGATAAACCTTCGAAAGGACAGAGCAGGGACAGGTAGAGGGGGAAAGAGGAATTGAAGATGGCTAGAGGGAAGAAAAGAGAGTGGGAGAGAAAAGGGCATAAAATATGTGGGATAGTGAACCAAATATGTTCTCTTACCAGTCACCAGAATGTTGAAAATATATAAGTACTCAAAGATCTTTTTGCCTCTGGTCTGAGCAATATAACAACTGAAATCTCTGCCACACTTTGACCTGGACTCTGAAACAGAAATAGCTTTGGAGAAGTACACAGAAAATTCTCTTTTTGAACTTTGAACACTGAGCATTCCACTTCATAATAGCTGCAATTGTTCAACAAAGTAGATTCTCTCTGTAGTCAGTAGTTACCCAAGAAGTACAGTTTTAATACAGGGCTAGAAATCGACTAGAAATTGAATATAGAAGTCAGAGAAAATGTCCCCATAAAACTAAGGTAAATTCACCAATTTCTCCTGCGTTGTCAAATATAGTAGTAGTCGTCTCTCGGTAACCGAGGATGACGATTTTCTCTGTGCGTTTTCGTCTATGGTGTGAGATTTAAAATGGTTGAGGTCTTAAACTGTAGTGATTAAAATCGTGGAAGATATAAATGATGATAGATATAAGAGAGGGTGAGTAAAATTTGACCTCAGAAATATGTTTCACTACAGTGTCTTGGGTTTAAAATCAAATATAAGGTGGTTGGCAGGGAAATATTCCCAATTTTTCAAATACCCATGTCAATTGGGTTTTATAGAGATTTTAATTAACAATACAATGAGTAATCAAAGAAAGAGATAGAGAGTAAGAAAGGAATAAGTATGAAGGGCCTCAAAGCCAATATGGCCTAGACCTGAGTCTTAAAAGAGAAATCAGACAGTTTTTTTATAACTCATCATAAGATCTGTCTAAGTAAGGATTTTTTTTTAAACCCTTACCTTCTGTCTTGGAGTCAATACTGTGTATTGGCTCCAAGGCAGAAGAGTGGTAAGGGCTAGGCAATGGGGGTCAAGTGACTTGCCCAGGGTCACAAGGCTAGGAAGTGGCTGAGGCCAGATTTGAACCAAGGACCTCCCATCTCTAGGCCTGGCTCTCAATCCACTGAGCTACCCAGCTGCCCCCTAAGTAAGGATTTCTAATGACAACTGGCCAGCAGCATCTCAGCTGCTTTCACCAGGTCCCTCCTCCATCTGAATGTTTCAGAAGCAGTGTCCTCAGAATGAGTCTCTCCAATCTGAATGTTTCAGAATTACTTTCCAGCTCTTCCCTGAGCTCTTCTTTTTAAGGGCAAAATATTCTCTGTCACCTCCCCTAAGTCCTTACATCTACCAATCACTATAGATGTTTTCTAAAGGACCGCCCATTTTGAATATACAGCTGAGTAGTTTTAATCTCTTTAGTAAGTCAGGGAAAAAATGCTGCTGTTTCGACAAATTTCATTAGAAAAAACCTCTGAATAAGTTATCACCCTTTTAGGTTTAAGTAGTTTACAAGTTGCCCCACATTTATAGGTACTCAGTATCTCATTCTATCAATTCTAAAACAGTCATGACTCAAAGAACTTCCTGTCCCTTCCATAAGCATCGATCAAAGTACTTTTCATTGTTCTCAAGGAGCTCTCTGTCCTAAAGCAGGCCTAAGTAGGGTGTTGCAGGGATATTCCCAAGGTAAGGAGCCCCCACACTTAAGTAGAGTTCTCACCATCTGCTAGGGAATTTTTTTTAAGTAGAAGATTCCCCAATGGGGGAAACCCCTAACATTCATAAGTCTGAGAAATTTTGAGGTTTACAATGGTGTTTAGATGAGTGTGCACAAAGACACTTGTATGTGAAGGAGATTGAAGTGGAAAAGTCGATGCACAGAGACAGTCCAACTCTCTCGGCATTGGAAGCGTGGGTCAAATATATCATGTTGCTCTATCTACAAAGAAAGCTTAATATTGTTTTCCAAATTTTGTGTGATCTTCAAAACAGAAACTAAGGAATTAAATCCACTTTTACAATAAAAATAATTCCTATGATTTTGATCTTTAACATTTAGAATTCTTCCTATAAATTAAAATTTTACTTTTTCCTCCACCTAGTTCTTTCAATTTCACTATCAGCAAACAGAAAACTTTTTCATTCCTGCAATTACCCCTCATTTTAGACAAATTAGTTCAGTATATGTTAATGTTTTCATAGTAAAGACAATTGTTATGACACCCGTTGAGCATAAAATGATTTTTGTTCATTCTTCTTGTACGAGAAAGAACAGATGATGCATTCATTGATTTTCTTAGCATCAAACAAATGAAAAAATTTCATTGCTGAGAAAATAAAAAGAGAAACCACATAGCTATATTTATACAGGCAATTTTCCTACCAAAATATCTGAAATCAGTTCATAAGGAAAGGCAAGTTATCACAGATAAATGTAGACACAGGACAAGGTTGAAATAAATTGAAGCTAGGGATAAAAAGCTGAATGTGCATTTTTTGGGTTTCTTGGTGTAATTTTTTTGTGGGAATAAAAGAGTTCAGATTTCAGAATATAATTACTCTTACTGATGATTATTTTTCTCTTCTCAGAATAGCTGACTTTATATAGCAATTGATCATGAGATTTCCAGAAAAATTGATGATCATCAGAGTGATGTGGGATAGACCCTAAAGCTACGTCAGACAAGCAGAAAATTATTTCTTGTAATTGTTATTTATTGTTTGAGAAAGAATAAAATACCTACAAACTGGAACAGTCTACCCTAGAGGAAATGGTATCCGACTGGCATTACGAGACAGTTTATATAAGTTACGAGCATCCAGGCTATTTCCTTTCCCATACAGGTCCTTATTTTTCAACCAAGCAAGCTTATCATGAATACATGTCTGTGGTAAGTGATAAGTGGATAGCACATAGGTCATGCACAGTTGTGTGTGGTCAGGGATAAGTGGATAAAACTCAGGGGTTATTGACTTTCACAGATACCTAATTAGGTATCCATAGTTAGCAATGTGTTACTTTGCATTCCATTATGATCTCTTTGTTTGTCCTGATCTTCCTTTGTTTCCTGATCTTTCTTTCTCAGGCTTAGTTTAATTGGATTCTATCCTACCTCCTGCATGAGCAGCTTGGCGTCCTGGAGGGACTCTGTCAGTGCCCTAAAGCATGAATAAATGAATTAATCTCCTTTATGTACTTCCCCTTCCACTTTATTTACCCTTTTGTATTAGATCTAAAAATAGAGCTAACTTAAGGGCTTTTGCCTCACTCGAAGTATGAGTTAAGTAATTTTTCATCGTTCAGTAAGGAATTTTACAACTTTACCTTCCCCTAAAGTATGCCTAATTATGGGTGAAGTAATTTGAAAGTTCCCAATACATTCCTGCTTAAGTACCTTCATTGTTTAAAATGGGGAATAGCCCCAACCAAATGTTCTCAGGTAGACTCTGAGAAATTTTAAGATTCACAGTGCATACCGGTTGATGAGTGTTTTTTCCTCATTATTGATCATCCCTTTCCTCAGGATGTATTTACCTTCCCTGTCCCTTTTAACCAGGTCTAGTTTGACTGTCAAATACCTCGACTGCAACTCCTGCCTTCTTTCTATCAGTTGAGGCCCAATAGGTCTTACCCCAACCTTTACTTCTGACACTTGTGAGTCTCTATCCCCCTCAGGTGTGTTTCTCGTAGATAACATATGGTAGGATTCTAAATTCTAATCCACTCTCTTCTTCTTCTACATTTTATGGGTGAGTTCATCCCATTCTCGTTCAAAGTTATGATTGTCACTTTTGAATTTCCTAGCATTTCGAAATCCTTCCCTACTTCTGTCCTTTCTTCTTTTGCTTTATCCTTTTAACCTCGTGATTTACTTTTAGTCAAGCCCCCTATTCCCCTCCCTTCATATGCTTCCCTTTCTGGCCCTCTTTTTTTGTTCCCTTCTTGTTTCTTTACGGTCTGCTAAGTTCCCTCCCCACTCTCCTTCCCTCCCTTTTTTGTACTCACTCCTCCCTACCCCCCTTAGTTTGTACTTCTTCCTTACCCTGTAGGGCAAGATAGACTTCAAGATCCCATTCTGGGCCCAGGGTCCTTAGGGAGAGCAAAAGAGACGGAGACAGAGACTAGAAGTAAGGCAGGGAGGGCATAGAGAGGAATAGGAAGACACCAAAAGCAGGGAAAGAACAATCAAGGGAGAGGAGAGAGGAGTGGATAGAAGGAAAAAGAATCAGAAAGAACAGAGGGTGAGATACAGAGAAAAGCTCACAGAGACAGACAGTGATTGGGAGAGACAGAAACAGAATGAGATGTATTAAAAATGGAGATAGAGGATAGACACAGAGATGATGAGGCAGAGAGGACAAGTGACAGTGAGAAAAAGACACAGATGGGAGGGAAGGAGAGAGAAATGGAGAGGGAGAAAGACACAGTAAACGAAGAGTGTAGGGTTCAGGAAAATCCGCCAAGAATGGAGACGCAGAGACAATGCAAGTAAGCAAAGGATCACCATTTACTGACTGCAGTGGTAGGTGCTAGGGCTGCCCCAAAGGAGGATTCCTGCTGGCTTAAGGACTGTAAAATCCTTAAAAGTAGGAATTAATATTTCAGGTTAGCTCAAGGCCTTACTTAAAGTTATATTGAAATGTTGTCCTAACATTTCAGAACGAGGTGTATTTACTAAAGAAGAATGGCATTTCATAGGGCAAGCTATGAAACAAAGTAAAAAGAAAACAGAATATTACCAGCAATTCTGATCACATGGAATCTGGGCAGAATACTGCACAAAATGTGGAGAGTTGAGCTGTTTCTCAGGTTCTGACCCCACATTTCCCTACTTCTACTGACACTTGTATATTACGATTACTCTTTCAACTTTTATGGCTTTAACTGATTCTATCAATTCTTTTCCTAACTTCTCACATGAGGCTGCTACAGAAGCTGTGAGGAAGTCTGACCCTCCCTCACCTTAGAAGGATTCTCTCCATCCTCTCTTCCTCCCACTCCTCCTAAATTACAACTTCCACCTCCACTAAAAACCTCATACAGGATTGCAATCATCCTAAATCTAGAGAAGAAAGTAGGTACATCTTCCCTACCGAACTCAAACTATATGCTCCTTGTGCACAGAAATTCAAAAGGAACAACAGCATAGACCCCAGGAATCCTCCTCCTGGACCTGGACCAAAAGGTCCGGCCCCCCAAAAGCCAGAAACCGAGATCACTTGGACCTATGTGGTAGGCAGAAGGAAGGTACCAGGACCCATCCCCCCCAACACAGAGCTCTGAGTCTGAGGCAGCAGCGGGAACCTCAGAGCCTCAGGGCCGGCTATTCTGAAGAATGCTTCCTGAAAACAACCTGACTCAGAGGAGTGGGCACCCAACACAGACATCAGGGAAACAGAGAAAGGGAGCAGGACGAGCAGGACGGGAGGAGCAGAGTAAGAGAGTGGATAGGAAAGGAGAAGAGAGAGGAGATGAAAGTTGTGAAGGACAGAATAGAAAGAGGGGTGTGTGGGGGTGGGGTGGCCGGAAGGCAGAGAAATACCGCTAAAAAGAGGTGAAGAGATTGAGATGGAGCGAAAATGAATTGTTGGTGCGTAATTGGGCCAGCCCAGGGAGGTTGTTGGAGCAGGCTGGTGAGGTTGGCTAGGGGAAAAATGAGTCTGGAAGGCATGTCAGGTTGCCGGCCACCAGGGCACTCGCTAATTGCCAGCACGTTTCTCCTGTTAGTCCTCGGTTTCCCTGGGTGGAGGTGTAGCCTTTTACATCTGGGGCCTGCAGCCACCCTCTACACCCCCGCCCCTTTGTGGTCCCTCTCACAACTTCCCACCTCCCCGCCCCCCACAGCTTTGCCTTTGGAACAGTCCTCTGTGTAGTTCATGGGCGTGTCCGTTGTCCAATCGGAATCTTTGTTTGGCCTTGCTAAGGGGGCGGTTCCTTTTAGGTTCTCTGGGTTTTCCAAGGAGGAAATGTAACTCCCTTTGATCCAACTTCTGAGGTAAGTCCTTCAGCCCCTTAGAAAATGACTTCTTCTTCTTCACTATCGGTCTTTTGTGAGCCTGTATCTCTGAGCCTCAGTGCCTCCTGTGGTTCTTTTCCTGAGCAGTAATGTACATGATTTTGTTGACTTCAACCCTTTCATGACTTTTGCCCTAACTCCCCGCTACCCATCCTTTCTGTAAATGAGGCTGGAAGACCCCTTTCTCTTCCGGAGAATGGGTCTGGATGGATTCGTGTTTGCTCCGGTGAGAAAATTCAGGGGGGAGGCGGTCGTCCTGTGCTGTTTCGAGCAACCCTCTCCATTGCGAGGCTTTTTACCGCATTTCTCTTATCCACGGAGAAGCCAGTGATTTCTGTCCCTTTGCTGATCATGGAGGTGTGATTGCTGTTGCCCCCTGAGAGTGTCAATAAAATACCAGATTCCCCCTTGGAATCTCCGGTCAAATTGGAAGTGGAAAAATAGGTTGAGAGGGGTGAATAAAAAAGAGAGAGGCAGAGGAAAGAAGCTAAGGAGGGCAGGGGAGAACAGGCGCATGCAGAGGGAAAGAAGGGAAAGGGTGTGGAGTGGGTTTGGCAATGAAAGAGGAAGGTAGGAGAGAGGAGAAAACAGAAAAGGAAAAGAAAAAACGGGAGGAGAAGACTTGAGGACTGAGGAGATCTAGACAGCATACCGAGTAGAAAGACTATGAGGATTATTGTGGAGGTAAGAAGGGGGAAGGGTGAGTGTGGATCCAAAGAAGGTTGGATGGAAGAGAAGAGCCGAGGGGATGGACGTTGGGAAAGACAGAGCAGGAAAAGGTAGAGAGGGGGAAAGAGGAGAGGAGTATGGCTAGAGGAAGGGGGGAGGGGACACGAGGGGTCGAAAATGGAAAGAAGAGAGAGAGAGGGAGAGAAATGGGAGGGCGGGGCCTGGAGGCAGAAGAAGGAGAGAGCAGCAGAAGCGGGCGAGACCAGGATTAAAGTTGGGACTCCGCCAAAAAGGCAGGCGAGAGGGAAAAGAGGAAATGAGAAAAAGGGATAGAGAAGGGAGAGGGGAAAAAATAATGCAAAGAGAGTTAAAGGACGAGACGGGGAAAGGGGAAAGGATGAGAGCAGAGGGATGAAGAGACCCACAATGGTTACAGAGTCGAACAAGTATAGGAGGCTGACATAAGGGAGCAGGAAGGGAGGAGCAGAGAAAGAGGGTGGATAGGAAAGGAGAAGAGAGGAGATGAAAGTTGCAAAAGGACAGAATAGAAAGAGGGGTGTGTGGGGGTGGGTTGGGCTGAAGGCAGAGAAATAAGGCTAAAAGGAGCTGAAGAGAATGAGAGGGAGCCAAAAGGGAAATGTTAGAGGGTAATTGGGCCAGCCCAAGGAGGTTGTTGGAGCCCGCGGGGGAGTTTGGCGAGGGGAGGAAAGGAGTCCGGAAGACATGTCAGGTTGCCCTCCACCAGGGTACTCGGTAATTGCCAGCACATTTCTCCTTTTGCTCCTCGGTTTCCCCGGGTAGAGGTGGGGTTTTGGTATCTGGCCTGCAGCCACCCCAGGCTCGTGGCGTCACTCTCTAGTTGTTGACTTGAACCCTTTCATGACTTTTGCCTTAATTCCACTCCCCTCCCACCCCCCCACCCCCATCCTTCCTTTAAATGAGGCTGGAAGACCCCTTTCTCTTCCTGAGAATGGGTCTGGATGAATTCGTGTTTGCTCCAGTGAGAAAATTCTGGGTGGAGGCGGTCGTCCTGTGCTGTTTCGCGCAACCCTGTCCATTGCGAGGCTGTTTCCCGCATTTCTCTTATCCACGGAGAAGCCAGTGATGTCTGTCCCTTTGCTGATCATGGAGGTGTGATTGCTGTTCCCCCCTGAGAGTGTCAATAAAATACCGGATTCCCCCTTGGAATCTCCCGTCAAACGGGAAGTGGAAAAATAGGTTGAGAGGGGTGAATAGAAAAGAGAGAGGAAGGAAGGTAAGGAGGGGGGTGGAGGGGAAGTGGTACACAGAGGGGAGAAAGCAAAGGAAGGAAAAGGCCCTGAGAGAGTATAAAAAAAAGTGCATTGAAAGAGGAGAACCATCAGGAAATGGGGGGGCGGGGTAGTGTGGCGTTGGGAAAGATAGGTCAGGACAGGGTAGGCTTAGGGGAAGGAGTGAGGAGTGTGACAAAGTGACGGATCAGGGGACAAGAAGGGAGAAAGAAGAGAGAATCAGAAGAGGGTGAAATGAAAGAATGGAAAGACAGTTGAAGAAAAGAGAGAAGGGGAGGAGAAGAGTGGAGGGATGAAGAGATCGAGACAGCACACAGAGTAGGAAAAGGATAGGAGTTGTAGTCAAAAGGGGAGAGGGGTAGGATGGATCAGAGAAAGGTTGGATGTAGAAGAAGAGGAGAGGGTCTGAACCTTCGAAAGGACAGAGCAGTGAAAGGTAGAGGGGGAAAGAGGAATTGAAGATGGCTAGAGGGAAGAAAAGAGAGTGGGAGAGAAAAGGGCATAAAATATGTGGGATAGTGAAACAAATATGTTCTCTTACCAGTCACCAGAATGTTGAAAATATATAAGTACTCAAAGATCTTTTTGCCTCTGGTCTGAGCAATATAACAACTGAAATCTCTGCCACACTTTGATCTGGACTCTGAAATAGAAGTAGCTTTGGAGAAGTACACAGAAAATTCTCTTTCAGAACTTTGAACACTGAGCATTCCACTTCATAATAGCTGCAATTGTTCAACAAAGTAGATTCTCTCTGTAGTCAGTAGTTACCCAAGAAGTACAGTTTTAATACAGGGCTAGAAATCGACTAGAAATTGAATATAGAAGTCAGAGAAAATGTCCCCATAAAACTAAGGTAAATTCACCAATTTCTCCTGCATTGTCAAATATAGTAGTAGTCGTCTCTCGGTAACCGAGGATGACGATTTTCTCTGTGCGTTTTCCTCTATGGTGTGAGATTGAAAATGGTTGAGGTCTTAAACTGTTGTGATTAAAATCGTGGAAGATATAAATGATGATAGATATAAGAGAAGGTGAGTAAAATTTGACCTCAGAAATATGTTTCACTACAGTGTCTTGGTTTTAAAATCAAATATAAGGTGGTGGCCAGGGAAATATTCCCAATTATTCAAATACCCAAGTCAATTGGGTTTTATAGAGATTTTAATTAACAATATAATGAGTAATCAAAGAAAGAGATAGATAGTAAGAAAGGAATAAGTATGAAGGGCCTCAAAGCCAATATGGCCTAGACCTGAGTCTTAAAAGAGCAAAAGTTTCAGGATAGCAAAGTTTCAGGATACAAAATAAACCCTCATAAGTAATCAGCATTTCTCTATATTTCTAACAAAGCTCAGCAGCAAGAACTACAAAGAGACATCCCGTTCAAAATTACCTTAGACAAAATAAAATACTTAGGAATCTATCTCGCGAGACAAACACAGGAACTATATGAACACAGCTACAAAACACTCTCCACACAACTAAACTAAACTTGAGCAATTGGGAAAACATTAACTGCTCGTGGATAGGACGAGCCAATATAATAAAAATGACCATCCCACCCAAACTTATTTATCTATTTAGTGCCATACTCATTGAAATCCCCAAAAATTTCTTTACTGATTTAGTAAAAACCATAACAAAGTTCATTTTGAATGAAAAAGATCAAGGATATCCAGGGAAATAATGAAAAAAAAAACCACAAATGATGGGGGCCTTGCAGTCCAGACCTTAAACTATATCACAAGCAGCTGTCATCGAAACAATTTGGTACTGGCTAAGAGACAGAAAGGAGGATCAGTGGAATAGTCTCGGGGTAAGTGACCTCAGCAAGACAGAATATGACAAACCCAAAGACCCCAGCTTTGGGGACAAAAATCCACTATTTCATAAAAACTGCTGGGAAAGTTGGAGGACAGTGTGGGAAAGATCGGATTTAGATTAACACCTCACACCCTACACCAAGATTAATTCAAAATGTGTGAATGACTTGAACATAAAGAAGGAAACTATAAGAAAATGAGGCAAACACAGAATAGTATACACGTCAGACCTTTGGGAAGGGAGAGGCTTTAAAACCAAGCTAGAAAGAGTCACAAAACGCAAAATAAATAATCTGGACTACAGCAAATTAAAAAGCTTTAAACAAACAAAACCAATGTAACTAAAATCAGAAGGGAAACAACAAATTGGGGAAAAAATCTTCATAGAAACCTCTGACAAAAGTATAATTACTCCAATTTATAAAGAGCTAAATCAATTGTACAAAAATATCAAGCCATTCTCCAATTGATAAATCGGCAAGGGACATGGATAGGCAGTTTTCAGATAAAGAAATCAAAACTATTAATAAGCACATGAAGAAGTGTTGAAAACTCTTATAGTCAGTGAGATGCAAATCAAAACAACTCTGAAGTATCACCTCATGCCTAGCAGATTGGCTAACATGACAGCAAAGGAAAGTAATGAATGCTGGAAGGCAATGTGGCAAAGTAGGCACATTAATTCATTGCTGGTGGAGTTGTGAACTGATCAAAGTATTCTGGAGGTCAATTTGAATGCCCAAATGCCCAAAGGGTGACAAAAGAATGTCTGCCCTTTAATCCAGTAATAGCACGGCTGGGTCTGTACCCCAAAGAGATAATGGAGAAAAAGACTTCTACGAGAATATTCATAGTTCTGCTCTTTGTGGTGGCCAAAAATTAGAAAATGAGGGGATACCCATCAATTGGGGAATGGCTGAACAAATTGTGGTATATGTTGGTGATGGAATACTATTGTGTTAAAGGAATAATTTTCTGGGAGAAAAAACACTATTCATAAGCAGAGGACAAGCTGTGGGAGTAGAAACACCGAGGAAAAGCAACTGCCTGACTATAGTGGTTGAGGGGACATGACAGAGAAGAGACTCTAAACGAACACTCTAAAGGAAACATTAACAATATGACAATGGGTTCGAATCAAGAACAGATGTGATACCCAGTGGAGTCACGCGTCGGCTAGGGGTGGTTGACTGGGAGGAAAAAATGATCTTTGTCTTTAATGAATAATGCTTGGATATGATCAAATAAAATATTATAAAATTTTTAATAAAAGAAGGAAACTATAAGCAAATTAGGTGAACACAGAATAGTATACCTGTCAGATCTTTGCGAAAGACTTTAAAACCAAGCAAGAGGTAGAAAAAAATCACAAAATGTATAATCAACAATTTTGATTACATAAAACTAAAAAGGTTTTGTACTAACAAAACTCATTCATCCAAAATTAGAAGGGAAGCAACAAATTGGGAAACAATCTTCATTACAAAAACCCCTGACAAAGGTCTAATTACTCCAATTAATAAAGAGCTACGATTGTACAAAAATTCAAGCCATTCTCCACTTGATAAATGAGCAAGGGATATGAACATTGTCCACAGAGACTGATACTCTGTGGTAAAATCGATCATAATGGCCTGCTTCATTATTGGCAATGAAGGGATACTGAAGAATATGGGGGAATCCACGAGAAAAACAACTCTCTGCATTCAGAGGAAACATTGTGGGAGTAATAACACTGAAGAAAACCAACTCCTTGATTGCATGTGTTGAAGGGATATGGTTAGTGATGTAGACTCTAAATGAACATCGTAGTGCAAACATAAATAGCATAGAAATAGGTTCTGGCCAAGGACACAAGTAATACCCAATGAAATTGTGTGTTGTCTTCGTGAAGGGTGGGTGGAGGCGAGGGCGGGAAATATTGTGATTATTGTAACCAGTGTAGTAGTAGTCTCTTGGTAAGCGAGGATGAGGAATGTCTTTGTGCCCTTTCATCTGTGTTGTAGAGGTGTGCACAAAAACACTTGTGCATGAAGGAGATTTAAGAGGAAAAGTTGATGCAGAGAGACAGTCCCACTGTCTCAGTGTTGGAAGCCTGGGTCCATTGGCATGAAAAATCGTTACACCTGGAGATTTCCTCAGCGGGATTGAATGGCCGGGTTGTCTTTTGTGCTCCAACATGCCCTAAACACTCCACAGTGCTTTGCTGCGTCGCCCTCTAATCCACTGAACCTTCTTATTGGTTTCTTCCATCTGTTTGGCCAAAGCAGTCTTCACATGCTGGGTGAGCAAAGCCTTAGTTCACCAGGGAGACCCGATGGCTACCCTCACGAGGTTTAGCCAGCCTGTCGAAGCCTTTGCCCGGGGTGTGGCTGCTGCCGCATGCTAGCAGCTACTAGGAGCTACAAGTGAGAGCTGGGTGTCAGGTGAGGGTCAGAGGTTGGATAGCTGCCCTAAGAGGGCACGACAAGCCCTCCATATCAGAGATACTACTCCTCCCTGAGCACCCCCCACACCCCTGTAATCAAGGAATAATGTTCTAAATTGGCTAAATAAATTAATTTTAAAAATAAGATATTTGATGTTTTTCATTATCATTCCTTTGAATTTCCTTCATTTTTTGTTGACTTCTCAAGATGATATTAGTTTCTCGATAGTTAGTTCTCATTTTAAGGCCTTATTTCCTTCTGTCAGTTTTTGATTCCCCTTTCCCAATTGGCCCATTTCTTCTTGAATTCTTTTCTTTTTTTGTTCCTAACTTTTCCACTACCTCTCTCAATTTGTTTTTGAAGTCATTTTTCAGCTGTTCCGGACTCTGTGTCCATTGCATATTTTTCTTTTGGAATTTGTATGTTTTTTCTGTACATTCCCTGTCCCCTTCTGTATCTACACCTTGCTCTTATTCTATAAAAAATTCTTATTGGAAGGGTTGGAGTCAAGATGGGGGCTTAGAAGCAGCCGAAGTTCAGACCTCTGAAAACCCTTCCTTACTGATCACAAAACTGAATGCTGCTAGGGGACTGGAATTCAGACTTAACAACAGGACACAGGTGGGGAACCCTCCTTCTGGACTCAATTCAAAAGGTATGCCCCCGGACTTCCGGGTAATCATGGCTGCAATCTAGACGCCACACGCTTCCTCTCCCTGGCACCGAACGAAATAGACTACATCAAATGAGCATAAAATCACCTTTGGAGGAACAGAAGGACTCCCCAATACCCCACAGAAGCAAAGGTATTTGGGGCTTGAACATTTCCACACTAAAATAAGAAGGAAAAGCTTGCACAGAAAAGTGAACTGAGCCGCCCTTCCCTCACCACACCTCCCCCACTAAACCAGACTGAGCTACCTGAGTGCTCACCGGGACAGTGAGTGAGTGGGGAACGTCTCTGTCGGGGGTGGGGGGGGCACTCTAGGGTCCTTGGGATCTGGGGACTGCCAGGAAAAAATGTCTCAGAGTGGTTTCATTGGAGAATCCAGCGCTTCAGCGGAGCTGTACTTGGGGCAGCTGCGCTGAACATCTCCCTGGAGCTAAACAACAGGGGGGGACCACGCGTTGATTATCTAAGCGGAGCTGAACACCTGGGCAGTGTGGCTGTGATCAGGGACCCAGCACTCTAAGAAACCTCGGAGGCTGGGAAGAACTAGTCTGAAGCAACCTAAATTCATAGAAAAACCACCCGTATAACCCACATCCCAGACCAAAAAGGAAAGGGGAATATAACCACCAAAGGGATGGCTCACATGACCCAAAATCAAGCCTCCAGGAAGAAAGGGAAAAAAGTGACTATTGAAAACTTTTATGGTGGAAGTACCGAAGGAAAGGAGGATAATGAGGAGGAAATCCAAAAAAATTCAGAACGCGCCTCCCAAAATGGAAACTATCAACAAGCTATGGAAGATCTCAAACTGGAACTTATCCAAAAGATGGAAACCTGGAAAGAAAAATGGGAGAAAGAGATCAACTGTCTGACAGATAAGAATGCTCAATTGGAAAAAGAACTCGAAGCATCCAATAGAAGGGCAGACAAGGCTGAAAAGCAAAACCAGTCCCTGACGACCTTAATTAAGTACCTCGAGGATAGCGAGATGATAAAACATCAAGAATCAATAAAGCAAACCAAAAAATTAATGAATTAGAAGAAAACATAAAATATCTCACTGAGAAGGTCACAGATCTGGAAAACAGAGGGAGGCGAGAAAATCTCCGAATTATTGATCTCCCAGAAAAACCCGAGGTAAACAATAAACTCGATATTATTCTACAGGAGATTATTAAAGAAAATTGCCCTCACGTTCTGGAACAAGGGGGCAAAATAGGAATAGAAAGGATTCATAGAACACCTTCTATACTCAATCCCCAAAAGATAACCCCTAGGAATGTAATTGCAAAATTCAAGAGCTTCCAAGTAAAGGAGAAAATCCTACAAGAAGCCAAGAAGAAGAGCTTCAGATATAAGGGGGCTCCCATAAGGATCACACACGACTTAGCGGCTAACACACTAAGAGACCGCAAAGCATGGAACACGATATTTAGAAAGGGAAGAGAGCTGGGTCTCCAACTAAGAATCAACTACCCAGTAAAACTGACTCTATATTTCCAGGGGAAAGTATGGGCATTCAACAAAATAGAAGATTTCCAAGCATTTGCTAAGAAAAGACCAGAGCTCTGTGGAAAGTTTGATATCCAAGCACAGAAAGCAAGAGAAACATGAAAAGGTAAATATTCAAGAAAGGGAAAAGGAGATAAATCTTATCTTTTTCTTTAAGTCAAACTCTCTTCTATAAGGACTACATTTACATCAAATTATATATATTAATATATGGGGAAAATGGTTTGTGTAACTCTCATAAATTGTATCATCATAAGAGGAGTTAGAAGAAACATGCATAGGGAAAGATTGGGGCATTAAGAAGATTTGGGGAAAGTTGGGGCAAAGAAAGGAAATGGGAGGGGGGAACCGCGACAATACTAAGATTAACTTCAAGAAATAGGGGGGGAATCAATAGAATAATCTTTCCCATATAAAGATACACATGGGAAGGGAGAGGAAGAACTCTCATATGAGAAGGAGAGGAAGAGAGCGTGAAGTGGAATTACTTAAACCTTACTCTCAGTGAAATCAAATCTGAGAGGGAAGAACATCTAGATCCAGTGGGATCCTGAATTCTATCTTATCCATTAGGGCAAGAAAGAAAGGAAAATCAAGGAGGGGGAGGGAAAACATTATTCACAGAGGTTGATACATTTTGGTAGAATCAAAGGTGATGGACTTCTCCATTAGTATCAATGCAATTTCCCTGAACAATCTGCAGGGATCTAAAAAAAAATACTACCCACAAGCAGAGGATAAACTGTGGGAGTAAAAACACCGATGAAAAGCAACCTCTTAACTACATGGTTGGAGGAGATAAGACTGAGGAGAGACTCTAAATGAACACTATAATGCAAATTCCAACAACAGGGAAATGGGATCTAGTCATGAACACGTCATAACCAGTGGAATCATGTGTCGGCTATGGGAGAGGGAAAGGGGGGGTGAAGGGAGGAAAAGAAGACGATCTTTGTTTCAGTGAATAATGTATGAAAACGACCAAATAAAATAATGTTTAAATAAATAAAAAAAAAGGTATGCCTCCCTGAAAGTTGGAGTCCGAGAACACTCGGGTCTATGGGGAAGGCAGAAGGAAGGTCCCATGCCCTCTACCCCCACCCCCAAGCCCGGAACGCTGAGCCCCCAGTGGCAGCAGGAACTTCTGGGAGGGCAAAGGTGCTGTTTTGGAGGGTCTACCTTGTGAGCACCGGGGTGCCGGGCGTCGAGCATCCAGAGCGGGCAGTGGGGAGGAAGCCATGGTGATACCAGGGAGCCTGAAGCCCCACAGCTGGGTTGTACCTTCTGGCTGCAGTCTCACAGGAGCTTTTTTCCTCAGGGCACATCCAGACCAACCCAGTTGAATTTAATCCGATCAAAAGTCTCCAGAGCGACTTCCAGGTAAGCATGGCTGCACAGTAGAAACGGCTCGCTTCCTCTCCTCAAACCCAACGACACAAACGACCTTAAAAGACCCCTCAGAAACAAAAACAACCATCCTCATAAGAGTGGAGGGACCCCACACTAAGTCGAAGCACTGAAGGTAGGTGAGACTTCGGCATTTCCACAATATAAGGGAACGAAAAGCTGACCCACCCTCCCCCCGTGCACCACTCCGAGTGAGCCAGAGTTTAATTCTGCACTGGCCCGAATCAATAAGTGAGGGAGGGGCACCCCAGGACTGAAAAACCGGCAGCCCCATGTCTGGGAACCTGAATAAGATCACCAAGAACCCCCCTCCTATGAGCAGTAAAACCCGAAACACCGGCAGGTGGGCAAGAGGAACTCAGATCCCGGGCTCCCAGAACTAGTGTGCTATAATCAACGAGTGCGCAAAGGGATCCCCTGAAGTGAGCAAGGGGCACCCACAGGTCTTGGGAGTTAACTAAAAACACCAAAGGCCCACACCTGAGAGCTGTAACAAACGAAATGCCAGTAGGAAGGGGAGGGCAGACCCTGGGCATCCCGGGGAAGATAGCGCTGCTACAGAGAATGGAGAATTTGCCTGTGGATAAAGCCTCGGATCAGTAGACCCATACACTGAAAGCCAGCCCTCCTTACTCAGATTTCTGACTGGAAAGGGGAGAAAAAAACCATAGAGATGGCAAACAGTGCAAAGGAGCAACAACATCCAAACACCAAGAAAAGCAAGAAGAAGGGGTTGACTTTGAACACATTTTATGCATGCCAATGGGATTCACGTTCTAATAGCCAAGACACACTATCAATAGGAAAATTTTCATATATGAAATTTCCCAATGGTGAAATTTCCAACATTTATAAGTCTAAGAAATTTTAAGGTTTACACCCTAACTCTAACATTAACCCAAACCAAAAATACGTTTCTAACCCTTACCAGAATTGGGTTTCTATCCCTAACCCTAACATTAAATACTTTTCTAACCCTAACCCTAAGCCTAAATCTATCCCTAACACTAACCCTAACCATAACCCTAATCCTACATCTAAAACTAAATATGGTTTTAACCCTAACCTTAACCCTAACCCTAAATATTTGCCGATTTGTCCCGATTTCTATCCTACTTAACATTAACCATGAGCCATACTCTAACCCCAACTCTAAATATGTTCCTGAACCTAACTATAAACCTAACCATGACTATAACACAATCCCTAAGCCCTAAACCTAAGCCTAAATACATTTCTAACCCTACCTCTAACCCTCACCCTAACCCTAACAGTAAATCCTGTCAAACCCTAAACTTATCCCTAACCCTAAATAGGTTTTTAAAACGTAAATATGTTTCTAACCCTAACTCTAACCATAAACCAAACTCTAACATTAACCTTAACCCTAACCCTAATCCTAAACCTAACCCTAACAATACATACATTTCTAACCCTAACCCTAACCCTAAAACTAACCCTCACCCTAATCCTAAACCTAACCGTAACCCTAAACCATAAATACGTTTCTATAACTAACCTTAACAGTAAATACATTTCTAATCCTAACGCTAACTCTAACAATAAATACATTTCTAAAATTAACCCTAACCCTAAACCATAATGCTAACCCTAACCCTAACCCTAACCCTATCCCTAAATACTGTCAAAACCTAAACTTATCCCTAATCCTAACTAGGTTTTTAAAACATAAATGTTTCTAACCCTAACTCTAACCATAAACCTAACACTAACACTAACCTTAACCCTAACCCTAACTCTAACCCTAACCCTAACCTTAAACCTAACCCTAATTCTAACCGTAACCCAAATTCTAAATAGGTTTTTAAAGCATAAATACATTTCTAATCCTAACCCAACCATAAAGCTAACACTAACCCTAACCCTAACCCTATCCCGAAATACTGTCAAAACCTAAACTTATCCCTAACCCTAATTAGGCTTTTAAACATAAATATGTTTCTAACCCTAACTATAACCATAAACCTAACTCTAACACTAACCTTAACCCTAACCCTAACTTCTAACCCTAACTCTAACCATAAGGCTAACCCTAACCCTAACCCTAAACCTAAACCCTAATGCTAACCCTAACCCTAACCCTAAATACTCTCAAACCCTAAACTTATCCCTAACCCTAAATAGGTTTTTAAAATATAAATGTTTCTAACCCTAACTCTAAACATAAACCTAACTCTAACACTAACCTTAACCCTAACCCTAACTCCAACCCTAACTTGAACCCTAACACTAACCTTAACTCTAACCCTAACTCTAACTGTAACCCAAATGCTAAATAGGTTTTTAAACCACAAATGCATTTCTAATCCTAACTCAACCATAAAGCTAACTCTAACCCTAATCCTAACCCTAACCCTAAAATATGTGCCGAATTCTGTTCGTCACTTCAACACTAACCATAACCCTAACCAAAACCCTAACCCTAACTCTAACCCTAAATCTAACCATAACACTAACCCTAACCCTAAATCTAAACCCAATTTCTAACCCTAACCCTAAACCTAACCATAACACTAATCCTAAACCTAAACCTAAACCCTAATGCTAACCCTTAACCTAACCCTAACCCTAAATACTGTCAAACCCTAAACTTATGGATGAATATATACAAAAATACAAACTGCCTAGACTAACAGAAGAGGAAATAGAATTCTTAAATAATCCCATGTCTATCCCTAACCCTAACATTAAATACTTTTCTAACCCTAACCCTAAGCCTAAATCTATCCCTAACACTAACCCTAACCGTAACCCTAATCCTACACCTAAAACTAAGTATGGTTTTAACCCTAACCTTAAATATGTGCCGATTTATCCCGATTTCTATCCTACTTAACATTAACCATAAGCCAAACTCTAACCCTAACGCTAAATATGTTTCTGAACCTAACTATATCCCTAACCATAACTATAACCCAATCCCTAAGCCCTAAACCTAAGCCTAAATACATTTCTAACCCTAACTCTAACCCTCACCCTAACCCTAACAGTAAATCCTGTCAAACCCTAAACTTATCCCTAACCCTAACTAGGTTTTTAAAACATAAATATGTTTCTAACACTAACTCTAACCATGAACCTAACTCTAACCCTAACCTTAACCCTAACCCTAACTCTAACCCTAACCCTAACCTTAAACCTAACCCTAATTCTAACCGTAACCCAAATTCTAAATAGGTTTTCAAAGCATAAATACATTTCTAATCCTAACCCAACCATAAAACTAACACTAACCCTAACCCTAACCCTATCCCGAAATACTGTCAGAACCTAAACTTATCCTTAAACCTAACTAGGCTTTTAAAACATAAATATGTTTCTAACCCTAACTATAACCATAAACCTAACTCTAACACTAACCTTATCCCTAACCCTAACTTCTAACCCTAAGTCTAACCCTAACCCTAATCCTAACCCTAACCCTAACCCTAACTCTAACCCTAACCCTAAACCTAAACCCTAATGCTAACCCTAAATACTCTCAAACCTTAAACTTATCCCTAACCCTAAATAGGTTTTTAAAATATAAATATGTTTCTAACCCTAACTATAACCATAAACCTAACTCTAACACTAACCTTATCCCTAACCCTAACTTCTAACCCTAAGTCTAACCCTAACCCTAATCCTAACCCTAACCCTAACTCTAACCCTAACCCTAAACCTAAACCCTAATGCTAACCCTAACCCTAACCCTAAATACTCTCAAACCTTAAACTTATCCCTAACCCTAAATAGGTTTTTAAAATATAAATGTTTCTAACCCTAACTCTAAACATAAACCTAATTCTAACACTAACCTTAACCCTAACCCTAACTCAAACCCTAACTCGAACCCTAACACTAACCTTAACTCTAACCCTAACTCTAACTGTAACCCAAATGCTAAATAGGTTTTTAAACCACAAATGCATTTCTAATCCTAACTCAACCATTAAGCTAACTCTAACCCTAATCCTAACCCTAACCCTAAAATATGTGCCGAATTCTGTTCGTCACTTTAACACTAACCATAACCCTAACCCTAACCCTAACCCTAAACCTAACCATAACACTAACCCTAACCCTAAATCTAAACCCTAATTCAAACCCTAAACCTAACCCTAAACCTAACTCAAACCCTAACCCTAAACCTAACCCTAAACCTAACCATGACACCTACCCTAACCCTAAACCTAAACCCTAATGCTAACCCTAACCCTAACCCTAACCCTAAATACTGTCAAACCCTAAACTTATGGATGAATATATACAAAAATACAAACTGCCTAGACTAACAGAAGAGGAAATAGAATTCTTAAATAATCCCATATCAGAAATTGAAATCCAACAAGCCATCAAAGAACTTCCTAAGAAAAAATCCCCAGGGCCTGATGGATTCACCAGTGAATTCTATCAAACATTCAGAGAACAGTTAATCCCAATAAAAGACAAACTATTTGACATAATAAGCAAAGAGCGAGTTCTACCAAACTCCTTTTACGACACAAACATGGTACTGATTCCAAAACCAGGCAGGTCAAAAACAGAGAAAGAAAACTATAGGCCAATCTCCCTGATGAATATAGATGCAAAAATCTTAAATAGGATACTAGCAAAAAGACTCCAGCAAGTGATCAGAAGGATCATTCAACATGATCAAGCAGGATTCATACCAGGGATGCAGGGCTGGTTCAACATTAGGAAAACCATCCACATCATTGACCACATCAACAAGGAAACTAGCAAGAACCACATGATTATCTCAATAGATGCAGAAAAAGCATTTGATAAAATACAACACCCATTCCTATTAAAAACACTAGAAAGCATAGGAATAGAAGGGTCATTCCTAAAAATAATAAACAGTATATATCTAAAACCATTAGCTAATATCATCTGCAATGTGGATAAACTAGATGCATTCCCAATAAGATCAGGAGTGAAACAAGGATGCCCATTATCACCTCTACTATTTGACATTGTACTAGAAACACTAGCAGTAGCAATTAGAGAAGATAAAGGAATTGAAGGCATCAAAATAGGCAAGGAGGAGACCAAGTTATCACTCTTTGCGGATGACATGATGGTCTACTTAAAGAATCCTAGAGATTCAACCAAAAAGCTAATTGAAATAATCAACAACTTTAGCAAAGTTCCAGGATACAAAATAAACCCACATAAATCATCAGCTTTTCTATATATCTCCAACACAGCTCAGCAGCAACAACTAGAAAAAGAAATCCCATCCAAAATCACCTTAGACAAAATAAAATACCTAGGAATATTCCTCCCAAGACAAACTCAGGAACTATATGAACACAACTACAAAACACTCGCCACACAACTAAAACTAGACTTGAGCAAATGGAAAAACATTAACTGCTCATGGATAGGACGAGGCAATATAATAAAAATGACCATCCTACCCAAACTTATTTATCTATTTAGTGCCATACCCATTGAACTACCAAAATACTTCTTCACTGATTTAGAAAAAACCATAACAAAGTTCATTTTGAAGTACAAAAGATCAAGGATATCCAGGGAAATAATGAAAAAAAAAACACATATGATGGGGGCCTGGCAGTCCCTGACCTTAAATTATATTACAAAGCAGCAGTCATCAAAATAATTTGGTAATGGCTAAGAAACAGAAAGGAGGATCAATGGAATAGACTGGGGGAAAGCGACCTCAGCAAGAAAGTATACGATAAACCCAAAGATCCCAGCTTTTGGGAAAAAAATCCACTATTGTTCTTGTCAAGTGTTCTTGTTGTTTTGCTTGTTGATGTGGTCAATAATGTGGATGGTTTTCCTAATATTGAACCAGCCCTGCATCCCTGGTATAAATTCTACTTGATCATGGTGAATGACTCTTCTGATCATTTGCTGGAGTCATGGTGAATGACTCTTCTGATCATTTGCTGGATTCCTTTTGCTAGTATCTTATTTAAGATTTTTGCATCTATATTCATTAGGGAGATTGGTCTATAGTTTTCTTTCTCTCTTTTTGGCCTGCCTGGCTTTGGAATTAGGTAGAACTCCCTCTTTGCTTATTATGTCAAATAGTTGGTATAGTATTGGGGTTAGTTGTGCTTTGAATGTTTGATAGAATTTACTGGTGAATCCATTAGGCCCTGGGAATTTTTTTCTTAGGAAGTTCTTTGATGGCCTGTTGGATGTCTTTTTCTGATATGGGATTATTTAAGAAATCTATTTCTTCTTCTGTTAGACTAGGCAATGTATATTTTTCTAAATATTCATCCATATCACCTAGCGTTTGTATATTTAATGCCATATAGTTAGGCAAAGTAGTTTTTAATGATTTCACTAATTTCCTCTTCGTTGGAGGTGAGGTCCCCCTTTTCATCCTTGATGCTGTTAATTTGCCTTTTTTCTTTCATTTTTTTTAATTAGATTGACCAGTACTTTGTCTATTTTGTCTGTTTTTTTCAAAGTACCAGCTACTAGTCTT